>NC_047085.1:263226333-263526333 GCF_902459505.1 Geotrypetes seraphini | reverse complement strand
TCAGCACTGCCCCACATTACAGCATGTCCTGGTGAGCTTACAATCATGCAGCAGGGGCAATAAAATAGTTTGGTCAGAAGGAGCAGCGTGGCTTGAAACCCCTGATGTCAGGGTACTGATGCTGTCACTTTAAACATCATGCCACTATCTCCCTAGACCAGCAGATTGATACAGGAAAGGTGAAGGTATTTGTTTTCCTTTGGCAAAGTTGATTTCAAGATGTTTCTATTACAAATGCGAAGCTTGTGACCCAAAAATTAGTTGTGTGAATGTTGTGAATGGAATAGATGCCTTCTAGGAGCTGAATTTGTCATTTGAAATCCTACTACTGCTTCTTTGGGATGTGCTTTAATTTCAGTATTCAATGTAAAAGATTTATTATGCACAATTGTAGTTTTTAGAAGGAATCAAAATTTACCCACAAAAACATGAACAATTTGATTGAGACAGGTTTCCATCATTACATTTTACATGATTATTTGTGAGGGCCTGACTTGGAATACTTACTTCCCTGGGACAGGAGGCTCTACGATTGAACCGCCGGGTCAGGCGGGTCCAGGAGTCCCTGAACTGCAGGTATGACCTGCGATGGCCTGCCACTCTAAAATAGTGGTGCTCATGCCCTAAAAACAGCCTTGCCAGGAGTTTACTGTCAGCAGTGCTGAAGTTGGGCTGTCTCCTGGCAGCCATTTTAGGAGAAATAATTGCGTATGAAGAATGGGTGATTCTATGATGTCACAACGCAAAACAACGTGATGACGTTTTTGTGCCGCTTGGGCGTGCTTGCAGCAGCCGACCCGCGCTACATCAACACTGTTGATTACATCCTAAACCACGCCGATATCGCTGTTATACAAAAAAGTATAGCAGAACGCTTCGAAACTTACCATGTAAACCTAATGAAACTTCACCTCCCCCAAACACAATGACAAGTTTAGCTTAGCTATGCATGTTTGAGTGGGTGGAAAAAAAAAAGAATATTATGTCTTTGGTAACCTCAGTCAGGACTTGAACCCCTGACCTTTGGAAGATACATGTAGTGCTTTTAAGCACTGAGCTATGTTGGGGATTTGGGAATGGGAGTCTCCAGAAATGGCTTTATGTACAAGCTATGACGTCAGATGCTACTTTATGGTTAGGGTTAGAGCTAGAGTTAAGTAGCTCAGTAGCTCAGTGAATAAAACACGCTGTACCATAGATATCCATAGGTTGTGAGTTCAACTCCCGGCTTGTCTTTTACTTGTGGCATATCTACCTTCCAGGTGCACCTTGATGATGTCACAATGAGATCAGCATTGTGCTGCTTGCTACTTCCTCTTCCTGTGAACTGGAAGCCACATTCAGGTTTAATCTGTGTTTTGATTCTGTTTCTTGTTGTGAAGAATGAGGTGATTGTTGCAATGTTTTAAGAGCAGGAGAGTGTTCTTTCGAGCAAGATATCACTTCTAAACTATCCTCTCTGAAATAATGTCTCTGGCAAATCGAGAGAAAGCTTATTGGATGACTTAGGGTGCCTTTCCTGCCAGTCTTTGTGGAAGTTAAACGATGTTTATAAAAAGTCTATATGGTGTTCAAAGTCCTATCCTTTCCACTTCTAATAGGAGGTGAGTATGACATTCCTGTACAGCTTTCTGTGTAGCACACATCTACCGGTTCCCACCTTCCATACTGATAATGTAAGTTCAACACCCACTCGGTACGTTTCATTTTCTAGTTTTCCTTTGAAACATAACATATTTTTTTTCCTTGTATTAACTGTACAATTCTGATACTGTGTTTTAGTTATGTTTTTCATCATCCTATACTTATCAATGCTTGAATGTGTGATAATAAAGAGTATATATAAAGTATAATAAAAAAAAAACAAATAAGAAAAAAAAAACCCGTACTCACGTCTATCACGGGTCCATTGGAGACGTTTCAGAAACCTGCGTCTATTTTGAGCACGTCTATTTTGGGCGACGAGGGACGTCTATTTTGAGCACGTCTATTTTGGGCGACGAGGGACGTCTATTGTGCGGGACGTCTATCTCACGCCTAAATATAGTTAATTGGTATTTACGTTTACCGGACGTCCAAAGCACGCCTAAGTTAAACGCAGTAATAGAGAATTTAGGCCTAAGTGTCTCTGTGCTGAATCCTTTTCTGAAATCTGATTGGTGTTCGTTGAGGAGGTTAAATTTGTCTAGGTGATTTACCAGTTCCAGGTTTACCAACCCTTCCAGTAGTTTGGTGAATAAGGGGGTACTCGCTATGGGTCTGTAATTGGACGTCAGTGCGATTGAGTTCTTCTCGTCTTTAGGGATGGGTGTGATCAGGCTGTGTCCCAATTCCTCATGGAATGTCCCACTTATGAGAGTGGTTGTTATCCAGTTAAATAGGTCCCTTTTGAATTCAGGTACTGCAACTTTCATGATCTTAGATGGGCATTTGTCTAGCAAGCAATTTGATTCGGAGTATTTGTTAAACAAGGTGAGGAATTTGTGTCAATTTGGGGGCTCAAAACGATCCCAGAGCATGTCAACTCTGGGCATCCTTTCCTGCAGTCTGAATTGGAGTTTGAGATTGGATGTGGATTTAGGTATTTTTGCACTTAAATGTAAAATTTTTTTGTTGAAATAGCTGGCAAGCTATTGGTATATGCCGATGGTATATGTTCATTGTTATTTTTCAGGAACCGTGTAGTGTCTGTTAGCCTATTCACCAGTTTAAACAGTTCTCTGCTATTTATTTTAGATGTTCCTATTTTTTATGCGTAGTGTTTAGAGCGTTTTTCTTTTATCAGAGTTTTGTATTTTTTCATTTTTTGTTTCCAGTTTCTTTTATCTTCCTCTTTGTCTGTTTTGAGCCATATTCTTTCTAGTTTTCTGAGTTCCTGTTCATCATCAAACCACTCTTTTGATACCCTCTCTTTCTTTATGTATGTTTGAATTGGTGCTGTTTGGTTTAACACTTCTTTGGTGAGCTTTTCCCAGATAGTAGGGAAATCCTGTTCTTCCTCAATTTTGGGATATAATTCGTAATGTGCCCAGAATTCATTAGGATTTATGACGCCTCTGCTGGTGACTGTTATTTTCTTTCTGCTTTTCTTTATGTGTTTTGATTCATAAGAGTACCAGCTTCCTTGTGACATGACCAACACAAGTCAGTTTCTGTAGAGTTACACAGTAGAGAATGACACGAGGACAAATTTTTCCCCATCCCTGCAGGAATTCATTTTTCCGTACCCGCAAGTTCTTTTCCTGCCCCTGCCCCATTCCTGTAAGCTCTGTCCTCATCTGCACAAGCTGCAAACACTTTAAAATCATAAGTGTTTGAGGCTTGTGCACCAGGAAGGGGCCTAAGTCCCTGATTGGCCCAGGTGCCTAAGGCCTCTCCTATAGGAGGGGCTTTAGGTGCCTGGGCCAACTGGAGACTTAGGCCTCCTTCCCAGTGAATTCTGGAATGCACTGGGAGTGGCCTAAGACTCCAATTGGCCAGATTCCTAAGGCCTCTCCCATGGGCTTTAGGAAGTCCCTGCCACTCAGCTGATGGGGGGGATTCTCCTGCCACAATCGGTGGCTGTGGTCTAGCGGCAAAAATAAATGGCTGAAATGTAGGCCAGGATTTTCCAGGCCTACATTTCAACCGCCTATCGTGGCATGATTTGCAACTGGGTAGCCACTTTAGCCTGCCTAACGCCACTTTCAGCATTGGCCACGCCTATTTTGGTGTTCCATGGGCTACCTAGCCATGATTCCAGTGGCCATTTCAGCTGCCTTTTATTTAGGCATCGGTAGGCACTTCAGCCCTGCCGTTTCTGACTGCATTTTTCAGTTACTTAGGCATCAGCAGGGTGCCTATCGATGCCTAAATCTAGGCGCTGGTTATAGAATTTCCCCTAATGGTGAAAGGAGACAGCCCTATTTTGTCTCTCTGGACATAGAGAAGGCCTTCCGAAGTAAGATCATTAACCATAACTTTTGTTTTAGGATTCAAATATAGTAAATGGATCATATTTATAAAATGCTCTAGGAAAACAAAACATTGCAATACTTTAAAGAGATAGAGCCATTCTACTCTATCAAAAGTCTTCTCAATGTCCAGAGTAAGAACTCCATATTTGTTAGTGTGTTTTGAAGTTAGTGGAAGGATATTACAAAATAATCTTGAGTTATCACTAGTGGATCTATTAGCCATAAATCCAAGTTGATCAGCCTGAGTAAGAGATTTTGTGTTTATTCTATTAGCTAAAATTTTTGCAAACATTTTGCTTTCCAAATGAATAAGAAATATGGTTCTATAATTTGTGATAAGAGATGGATCTTTATGCTAATGCTAACGGTGTATTATATACTGCTATATCTCCTACTGGATTCAAAGCAAGTAGGGTTTCTGCAATTTGCAAAATAAACAGTAAATACTGTAGGTATAGTTCTATTTTCCATTGGAAGATCATTCTAGATTTTAGCTCCTAGTTATTGAAAGGTATGTTCATGATGTAAAGAAAGTCTCTAATAAAGGGGCGAGTTCTTTAAGGCCCCCTTTTACAAAGACACAGTAGAGATGGGCAGGTGAGATAAATACTTCAACACTCATGGGAAGTCTATGAATTTTGGAGCATTTATCTTATGGCCCATGGTAAAAACCTCTATCACAGCTTTGTAAAAGCCAGCGTAAATCTATATATATAAAATCGGAGGTATGTATGTATGTATGTGTGTGTGTGTGTATGTGCCGCGATCACGCAAAAACGGCTTGACCGATTTGAACGCAACTTGGTATGCAGATCCCTCACTACCTGGGGTGATATGTTCTGGGGGTCTTGCTGCCCACCTGCACACATGGGCGGAGCTACAAACAGAAAATCAGATTTCACCCATTCATGTCAATGGAAAGGATGTAAAAAGCTGCCATTCTCACAGTAATTCCAACTATAAAACACTTTCTATGACACTATAACCACTAGGGACATCGTTTCTATTCTACCACGGACACCATACATATAGAGTTTGTATGTTCTAACTGTGTTTGTAACTGTTTCCTTCATGCACCCCAGTTCATAATGTTATTACATTACATGAGTACTCACATATGCTGAACTAGGAACACAGGTTCCATTCTGAACCGGGAAACAACTGCATGGAGTTTCTTTTCAACCTGATTTTCCACATATTGAGTTGTTTAAATCAATACTGGAACTTTTGGATGCCACTTATTCCAACAGATCTTCCTTTTCAGTTTAAGAGATTGCAAATTCCAGTGAGACTTGCATTCTCTATCACAATCAACAAATCACAGGGATAGACTATTACATACTGTGGAGTGGATTTAAGATCCCCCTGTTTTTCCCATGGACAACTCTATATTGCTTGATCAAGGGTGGGTTCACCCAAGAATTTATATGTTCTTGCTCCTGGAGGTGAAACTAAAAATGTTGTTTATAATCAAGTTTTGTGTTAGTTGTATTGTATTCATTTTGTCAAATATTTCACATTATAATTTGAATATTGTACTTTTTATAAAGCTGTTAAAAAATAATTTCATTCACCACTATAAAGTATCTTTATTTGAATCCATTTACAGTGTTATTGCTATAATTAAATTCCCATGCAACGCCGGGGCATCAGCTAGTTACCTATAAAATTCAGCAGAAAATACATCAGGTCCTGGAGACTTAGAGGGAAAGACTTAATTGCTTTAGTAATTTCTGATAAAGAAGTAGGTGCTTCTACCTTTACCAGCTTATCTATGTCTACTTGAAGAATATTTAGATTAGAATTTATCAATGTCATTATCTGAGGCAATTTAGTAGAATTTAAAGTATGATAAAAATCCTGAAATATGAGTATAGTAAGGATATTCTTGTCTTTAAATACATCTAATCTATTCTAAACTTGGCTTTATATACCGAGTCCTCATTCCAAGAAAGCTCGACTCGGTTTACAATAATTAGCTTCAACAAATAAAGACCATAAAAGAGAAGGATTAGATCTCAAGAGAATCAATTTTTGAAATGTTTAGCAAACAACATGGTTTTCAAAGATTTACAAAAAATTTGAAGTGAGCCAAGACTCCTCAAAAAAAGCGGAAGATCATTCCAGAGTTAAGAGAACTTAAAAATCAAGGATATTATCTGTAGGATTTTTAACCACTGCAGTTCTTGAATGGAGTCTTGCCCTTTTAAATAGTTAGCGAGAAGGCGGCCAGCTTTATTTTGTTCTGAATAAAATCTTGCTTCAAGTGATATCAACTGGGCCTGTGAATTTTTTTTTTTGTATGAATATTATTGTAGTCAAATCTGAGTTTGCAGAGATTTTGAAAAATATTGTATTTGGAGTTTGTAGTATATTCAGTCTCAAGTGCTCTTATTTGTTCTAATTTATTAAGTAATAAGGATTGTTCTTTATGCCATTTAATAGAAAATCCAATGATGATGGGAGATAGATAGAATGAAAAGTATATTCTGCAGCAGAGGGGTGAAATAATCTCAAGGTATCACAAAGGCCCAAATCTTCCATCCATTTCAGGAGAAATGATCTAATTTTGGATATAGGAGCAGGACATTTGAATTTTCTGTTCAAAACTAAATGGAAATCACCACACAGTATTAAATGGGAGAGAGATAAATTCATAATTACATTTGCTAAGTTTTGAAAAAAATAGAAGGTCATCGCAGTTTGGAGCATAGATATAAAGCATATTGATATCTGAAAAGAATTTGTTAATTGTTAGGTGACATCTTCTACCTGATTGAACAGCAGAACTGAATAATGCCAAAGAAAGAGAAGATTTATATAAAATAGCTTTTTTAGTAGATGTATATACAGTACTGTACTTCTCATTCAAGTGTGTCAAATTTTGAACTAGAAAGAACAAAGCTGGATTTTTCTGCTAAACTCAGTTACTCCATGCTGACTTAACAGGGAAACGGAGTGGATGGCGTTACTGTAGGGATTGGCTGTTTTCCTTCATGTGATCTTGAGTTTTTCTAATACAAAAAAAAAATGCTCCAGCCATCTTTTCAGAACTGCAGAGCTGAAAATGTAGCTCAAATGAAGTTGGTAAGTGGCTTCTATTAAACATATTTTTGTGACAATTGATTTAAAAAGATTTGTCTGTTTTTGTTTGAGAATATTTAAGGTTACCGTATGGCTCCAGGAAAAAGGAGGATGGATTGAGACATCCGGATTTTACTTCCATTGAAAACAAAACAAAACCCTGAAGTATGTTAAAATTGTTAGTCTCTGTGTACTTTTATTAATGTTTTAATTATTATTGTACAACGCTTAGTATTTTGGATAGGCGTTTGATCAAATAATCAAATAAAATCAAATAAACTTGAAACTTGAAGTAAGTAGGACAAATTGAGACATCCGAGTTTTATTTCCATTGAAGTAATGGAAGTAAAACCCAGATGTCTCAATCCATCCTCCTTTTTCTGGAGCCATATGGTAACCCTAAGAATATTAATTGAATGTATTTTTCCCTAGGAGACTCCCATGATTCAGCCATAGTGAAACATGGATTCATGTCAGGGAAACAATGTCTCCTAAATATGCTGTTTGGTGTAAGATGCACCTTTAAGTAAGGATTGCTCATCAGTTTCTTATGCAACTTCATTCTGCATAAAGTCGCTTAAGTTCAAAGAAATCATTGTGAAATAGTTTGCAGGTATAATTGATGAAACAAGGGAGTTATTGTTATGACATAAGTCCAAAAAAGATAAGGAATCTTTGGTGTGTGTTCTTCTATTTTCAACATTATCAAATAAGATTGCATCATTGAAAGATCCCATGGGCATGTACTTCAGTTGCATAAGGTCTTAAAGAGCCTCTGATTTTTACATATAGAAGAAGCAAAACCTTGGGAGAAATTTTGTCCTATAAAAGGTTCGATAGAGAAATTCAATCAGGCAAAGGGATACATCAAGCTTGTGACAATTGTTAATGATGTTATTCAAGTTTATGTGGCCCAGACTGGAAGGATCCTCAGACTGGCAGATGAACTTACTCTCGGATTTCTCCTGTTCCACAGAAGGTATTGTATATGTCATAATATGCCCATGTAAATTAATATACGTGGGAAGGAGCATTTGTCCAACTAAAATCTGACTTAATGAACATAAGTCAAAAATTCTGAGTTGTAACACTCAAGCATTCCAGCATCGGAAAGATTATAGTTATTCCATTTCTGACATTCACTGAAAAATGATTGATACTGTTAAAGTTGGGTGGGAAGGTGGACATTTTAAACAAATTGTGAACCAGAAAGAGTAATGCTGGATTTTTGTGCTAAACTTAGTCACTCTGTACGGTCTTAATAGGGAAACTGAGTGGATGACACTAGTGTAGCTAAATTCTGGGGCTGGCTGGTTTCCTTCATATGATATTGAGTTTTTCTATTACAAAAAAAATGCCGCAACCATCTTTTTAGAATCACGGAGCTGAAAATGTAGCTTGAATGAAGTTGGTAAATGGCTTCTTTTAACAGCATTTTTGTGACAATTAGTTTTAAAAAGTTTTGACTGTTTTGGTTTAAGAATATTGAGTGTATTTTTTCCTAGGAGACTCCCATGATTCAGCCATAGTGAAATGGATTCATGTCGGGGAAACAATGTCTCCTAAATACCAGGGCTATGGAGTTGGAGTCGAGGAGTCGGAGACAATTTTGGGTACCTGGAGTCAGAGTTGTGGGTACCAGAAACTAAGGAGTCAGAGTCAAAGGATTTACCGTATTTTTTGGTCCATAAGATGCACTTTTTCCACCCCCAAAAAGGTGGTAGAAAAGGGGGTGCATCTTATGGAGCGAAGATGACACCCCTCTCCCCGGTACCTTTTAAAACACCCCCACCCACCTTTCTTTTTAAAACACCCCCTGCCCCGCAGTATCTTTTTAAGCACCCCTTAAGCCTGGTGGTCCAGCGGTGTATGGGCCAGCAGGAGCGTGCTGTCTGCGCTGCTGCCTGGGCCCACCCCGTTTTCAGAAGTTCTCGTGGGACTGCAGCCATTCTGAAAGCAGGGCGAGCCCAGGCAGCAGCGCAGATAGCACGCTCTTGCTGGCCCATACACCGCTGGACCACCAGGCTTAAGGGGTGCTTAAAAAGGTACTGCGGGGTGGGGGTGTTTTAAAAAGAAGGGTGGGCGGGGGTGTTTTAAAAGGAAGGACTGGCAGACGTGCCGTGTTTTAAAAAGTAGTACCGGGGGGAGGGGGGGGGAGGAGGAGGAAAAAATTGTTAGTTGGCTGGGACGGGTCCCTCCTGTCCCAGCCTACCACTAGACCACCAGAGGTGAGGGGGTGGTAGGTTACAGGTTAGGGAAAGGGGTACAGGGTGCAGAGCCTGGCAGGAAAGGGAGGACAGGGTGCAGAGCCTGACAGGGAAGGGGGGACAGGGGACAGAGCCTGGCAGGGAGTGAGGGCGGCTGGGTGCACACTTTGGTTCAGAATGTTTTTTTTCTTGTTTCCTCCTCTAATCTGGGGTTTGTCTTATGGAGTGAAAAATACGGTATCTACCGACTCTACAGCCCTGCTAAATACACCGTGTTAGCATTTGATTCACTTTTAAGTTAAGTGCTAACACAGTTTTATTTGAAAAATATGGATTTAGATTGCAATGTATGAGACATGACTTTATGAAGAGTGCGAAGGCAATCCAGTAAGGATTGCTCATCAGTTTCTTTTGAAACTTTATGCTGCTGAAAGTCGCTTAAGTTCAAATAAATCATTGTGAAATATTTTGCAGGGTATAATTGATGAAAAAAGGGGACAAATGTGTTACATATGACAAAATATTTTGGCACTTAAAGGGATTATTCAGTTCTTTGACTTTGAAAGGGAGTATTTTAAGAGGGAAAGACATTATTGGCTATTAAAAGGAGAAAACATAGAGGCTCATTTCCAGAACATCCAGACACACAAGGTACAACAGAAATCTATGGCATCCCCATGAGCTCATCTGAAAGCGAGTTCCGTTATGATAGTTCTAACATATGTATTATAAATTAGAATTTGACAGGAACAAGAAGGGATGAATATCTGTACTAATGATAGTTAACATAAAGAGCTTAATAGTGGTAACAAGCATGTATAAACAAAGTACAATGAGTGTGCCTGACTGAGGCAAAACAATAATAAACTCTGCAACGACTTGACATCTGTCTCCTAAGTAGTTATAGCTAGTGAGATCAAACTAGTAAAACACATTCATAACAATTATGTTTATTATGAAGAACCAGAATCATTACAACACTATCAAACCGGATATATAGAGTTTTGGAGAGGCTTTTAATGTAATAATAATAATAATAAGCCACTTGGTGTGTCTTCAATAACAGAGTAGCCTTGTTGGTCCAAATAATCCTGTAAACCAGGGGTGTCCAAATCTTTTGGCTTCCCTGGGCCGCATTGGCCGAAAAAAAATGTTTCTGGGGCCGTGCAAATGCTGCAGCAAGACAGAGAAGGGAGCCAGCAAGACGGTAAACACCAGAGGAAAACACTGCATCGCCCTTGACCGGGGCCACACAAAATACTTTGCGGGGCCACTCCTGCTGTAAAGCTTTAGGATCTTCAAAAAATTTAGGGCTCCTTTTACAAAGGTGTGCTAGTGGTTTTAGCATGCGCTAGCAGCTACCACCTCCTCTTGAGCAGGCGGTAGTTTTTCGGCTAGTGCATGCTAATCCGGTGCATGTGCTAAAAATGCTAACGCACCTTTGTAAAAGGAGCCCTTAGTGATGTTTTTCAGTGTGATTTTCACAGTTGCTGGGAAAAGTAATCCGAATCACGCTTCAGTTCTCTTCAGATGCTGTCTCATGGAAAGAAATTGCTTTCTTCGGGGCAGTGTTTTTATGCAGATCTGCTACAATTGGAATGGCGTGGTCATTATGTTTGAGCGGAGGATTAAATTTAGCAGTTTGAATGATTTGAGCTGCATGTTGAAATCTCAGAGATTTTACAATAATTGGACAAGTTTGAGAGCCTTGCATGATGTGTGATGGCACACAGTGGGCCCGTTCTAGTTCTAATGGTGGCGAGAAAGTGCGCTGTAAGGTGTCTGAAGTACAAATCTTCAGAAAAGAAATGAGATCACAAAATTCAGGTAATCCCAGTATTTTAAAGTTATTTTTCCTAGATCTGTTGTTCAAATCTTTGATGTCCTGTTCAAGAGCTTGTATATTCTTTGACAATTTAGGCAGAAATTTTAGTTGTGCATCATGAGCAGTGAGGCCTGTTTCAGTTTGATCTAAGCAGGAGGCATGTGAGTAGATTTGTTGTTTAATCAAAAGAATTTCTTGTCTTTATTATCTTTAAACAAGTCTTTAACCTGAAGAAGTTCAGGTTGAGTTTTGCAAGATGATAAGAACATAAGAACATAAGAACTGCCTTCTCCGGATCAGACCTTCGGTCCATCAAGTCCGGCGATCCGCACACGCGGAGGCCCTGCCAGGTGTACACCTGGCGTAATTTATAGTCCACCATATCCTTATATGCCTCTCTTAAAGAGATATGCATCTAGTTTGCTCTTGAAGCATAGGACGGTCGATTCCGCCATAATCTCCTCTGGGAGGGCATTCCAGGTGTCAACCACTCTCTGAGTGAAGCAGAACTTCCTGACATTAGTCCTGAACATGTCCCCCCTTAGCTTCATTACATGTCCTCTAGTCCGTGTCAAATTGGACAATGTAAATAATCTTCTCTGCTCTATTTTGTCGATTCCTTTCAGTATTTTGAAGGTCTCGATCATATCCCCACGCAGTCTCCTTTTCTCAAGGGAGAACAATCCTAGTGTTATAAGTCTGTCCTCGTATTCCAGTTTCTCCATACCTTTCACCAGTTTTGTTGCTCGTCTCTGCACCCTCTCCAGCAGTTTTATATCCTTCTTTAGGTAGGGAGACCAATGTTGGACGCAGTATTCCAAGTGTGGTCTGACCATTGCCCTATAAAGCGGCATTATAACTTTCTCCGATCTACTCGAGATTCCTTTCTTTATCATGCCCAACATTCTATTTGCCTTCTTTGCCGCTGCCGCGCATTGTGCCGAGAATGTAAGTCAGATTTTTGATGTTTGGAGGAAGCCATGATATCAACAAATGTTTGTGAAAATCCCAAAAGTTGTAAAAATTGAGTTTGATATATTAATAGTATTACAGCACCCCCCTCCCCCCCCAGTTTTTCATGATTTGTTTTTATTTGAAATTTCATTTTTTTTAAAATAAGCCCTTTATAAATCTTGTCAACAGGGGGCAGGGCTAAGGAGAGGACAGGACAATGTTGGCAAGAGGCCCCACTGAACTGGTCTGCACAGGGCCCAGCAACTGCTAAGACCAGCCCTGACACAATCACTTTGATCCTGGACATAGAGAAAGGACTTGAGCAATTACTCTTGTTCTATTGTAGGAAATGGGTTATCCTGTGCTCTGTTGGGTGAAAACAAAACAGGTACTTACTTGGCCCCAGATACAAAATAAGTACCTGTATATATTATGTAAACCAGGGGTGTCCAACCTTTTGGCTTCCCTGGGCCGCATTGGCCGAAAAAAAAGTTTCTGGGGCCGCACAAACACACAAATGCTACAGCAAGACAGAGGAGGGAGCCGGCAAGACGGTAAACACCCGGGGGCAGCAGAGGAAAACACTGCATCGCTTTTGACCGGGGCTGCATAAAATACTTCACGGGGCCGCATGCGGCCCTTGGGCCGGAGGTTGGACACCCCTGATGTAAACCATTTTGATTGTAACCACAGAAAGGCAGTCTATCCCTCTTTCCTTTTAAAAAGGAAATAAAAAAGTTGCGTTTCTCTGATTTCCCTTCTTGAACTTGGCTTTCATAAGACACCCAGATTTCTGTGAGTGCAAGCTGCTTCCTAGCTAAGTTGTCGGAGTCTAAGATATGCCCTTATGTGTTATGAGTGGAAGAGATCAAACCTGTTGCTATAATTGGTTTGCATTCTTTGGAGTCAGTAATTGCTTTGTTTGGACCTGTAGCTGTTAATTGTACCTCAATTTTTGCTGCCTCAGAGAGAAATTCTTTCTTCAGGGAATAAAGTTAAGGGGACTTGAAAAGTTATGTGAATAATAACTTCTATGTATGCACGCATAGGGGGGCAAGTCTGTTATTGGGCTTCTCCATATAGATGCCCTGAGGACTTGCAGAAGCTGCTTATTCTATAATGAATCTATACAGAAAGGATCAGCATTTCTTTCTGTCCATCTGGACTGGGGCAAAATAACTCACCAAAAATTTAACAGAATGGAGTGAAACTTGGCATGAGGAAAAACCCAGTAATATCCCCTTCCCCCCACATGTATGAAAATCAATCAAATTGAACTGGAGAATCCAGAGATATTACCACCCCCCACCCCAAAAAAAAAAAAAAAAAAAAGTAGACGCTTCTTTAAGATAAATGGAATCATAGGCTAGATATGAGGTGAGGACTCCTGTGGGAGGGTTCTGGGGATGGGGTTTTGATGAGTTTAATATAGACAGAGTTGAAGGGGTTATTATGTTTATTAGAGTACATACATTCCAGTCACCCAGAAAAACCAAGTATATACCTGTTTTTATGATGCATGTTAAAATACAGGAGCTGGAGAGAAGTGACTATTGTGGAAAACTTAAATAAACTTGTATAACCTTCAGTTTCAGTTGGTATACTTTTACATTTGTTTAAATAAAAAGATTTTCAAATAAAAAAATGGCCAAAACATTTCTTCTGGAGAAGGAGTTCCAACTCCTGTAAGCATAGAATATTAGCAGAATAGGATGAAATTTGGTATATGTATGTGTGGAGAGGGGAGGGGGGGAGTTGGAGGAGTAAAAAGGCATCAGGGGTTCCACTGAAATGAGTCTCCCAAAATAAGCCTTGTGGCTGTTTAATGGAAAATCAGTTACAGCTTCTATAGCATAGCAACTTAAAGTGAAATGTAGCAAAGCAATTTAAAAGGTATATATAATTCCTTGTTAAAGCTCCAAACTGCTTCACCTGTCAAAACTTACCCCTCACTCCGCAGACTGCCCCCACAGCCCCAAAACATCCCCTACCCCACCAATTGCCCCATCTCTCCAAACTACATACTGCAACTACCCCACCACCCTGCAAACTCCCCTGTCCCCAAAAGCTACTCCCTCACATGCTGTCCCACACCCATAACATACCCCCTAAAACTGCCACACCACCCCTGAACTGCACCTAAAACTGCCTCTTACAAACTGCCCCACTCCCCCCCCAAAAAACTACCTCAACTGCCCCACTCCCATAAATAATCCCCTACAAACAACCTCATACCCAAAATCTACCCTACCCACAACTGACACAACACCCACATACTGTCCTAACCCCAAAAATACCCCATTGCTAAGGTGACCATACGTCCCATTTTGAATGGGACTGTCCCCTTTTTAGATCCCCTGTCCGTTGTCCCCACGCACAGCTTTGGGACATTGAAATGTCCCATTTTCAGGGATAGCAGCCCAAAGCTGTCCGTGGGGACAACGGGACAGGCGATCACTTCCCCTCCCTCTAGTGCCGAAGCCAGCCCCCCCCGGACCGGCCCCCGCAGCTGCTGCCTACTGCCTCTTCAACACTTCCCCCCCCCCCCACAAGGTTTTGAAGGTGACTTTGGATCGGCACGCTTAGCTGCCATGTTCTTACTCCCTCTAATGCCGGCCCTGCAGCTCCGGACTTCTCCACACCTGCTCCCCCCCGATCGCTATTATTTTAAATGTTATGGCAGCCGCGGCGCTGTATCCATCAGAGGAGACTTCTAACTTCGGCCTGTCCCGGAACAAGTCCTGCAGCAGCCGCCTGCCTACGTGGGAACAGGAAGTCGCTGTTGCAGAAAGAGTTCCGGGGCAGGCCGACGTCAGAAGTCTCCTCTGATGGATACAGTGCCACGGCTGCCATAACATTTAAAATAATAGCGATCCGAAGGGGGGGGGGGGGGGAGCAGGTGTGGGGAAGCCCGGAGCTGCAGGGCTGACATTAGAGGGAGTGATGGTGCCGCAGGGTCCCACTGGGGGGAGTGAGGAAGGAAGCAGAGGAACCAAAGCATCATCAATTTGGGGGGAGCAGGTGTGGGGAAGTCCGGAGCTGCAGGGGAGAGTGTTGCTGTACCCAACTGGAGGGAGAAGGAAAATGAGGGAGGGAATGAAAGAAGATGCCAGGGCATGGAGGGAAGGAGGAAGGTATGCCAGACCAAGGGAAAGGGAAGGGGGGAAAGGAAGGAGAAGATGTCAGAGCATGGAGGGGGAGGGAAAGATGGAAAAAAGGAAAGGAGAGATGCCAGGGAATCAAGGAAGGGATGATGCCAGACTGTTGGGTGGGAAGGAAAAAAAGGAGAAGAGAGAGATGCCAGAGCATAGGGGGCAGGGTGGTGACAGAGAGAGAAAAATGGAGAGGTGGCAGAGCTGAAATCAATCTTGTACAAAGGAGAGAAGGGGCACAGGATAGATAGTTTATGGAAGGCGCGTAGAAAGAGGGAAGATGCCATATTGAAGAGAGAGAGAGGGCAGACACTGGATAGAGAGGGCAGTGAATGGAAGGGGCGAGACAGAGGGTGAACAGTAGATGGAAGGGGTACAGAGAGGGAGAAAGACACTGAATGGAAGTGGGGGGGAGAGGAGGGACAGCTGCTGAATGGAAGTGTGAGGGAGAGGGGGAGCAGACGCTGGAAGGAAGTGGAGAGGAGAAATAAAAAAGGGCACATGCTGGATTGAGGGAAGAGGATAGAATTAGATACTGGAAGGGGTGAGGGTAGACACAGTGAAAGAGGGAAATTAAGGAGTGAATAGTAAAAAATAATTTAGACAGAGACAGAAAATAAATTGAGAAGGAAAACCAGGGAAGAACAGCAGGAAGGGAGCAGAGAGAGAGATGCCAGAGCAGGGGGGAAGGGGAGGAGACAGATACCAGACCTGGGAGGAGGAAAAGAGGAAGGAGACGGATACTAGATCTGAGGGGAAAAAAGGAGGAGAAAGATATGCTAAAATCTGCTGGGAGGGAGGAAGGAAAGAAGGAGAGAAAGAGACAGAGAAAGGGGGGGGGGGGGTTTGTAAGCAGATTAGAAAGACTACAGAGAGAAAGGCCTGGACAAAAGGGAAAAGACAGGAGGCAGATGCAGGACTATGGGAGGTTCAGACAGAGAGGGAGATCTGGAACAAAGGTACAAAGGAGAATTGACACTGGATCTAGGGAGGGTAATAGAGGCAAAGGAGAGAGAGACCTAGACCCAAAGGGGATGGAGCTGGATTGTGAAAGAAATGTTGAATGCAAAAGAAAGAAAGATTGGATGCACAGTCAGAAGGAAGTGCAACCAAGAGACTCATGAAATCACCAGACAACAAAGGTAGGAAAAATGATTTTATTTTCAATTTAGTGATCAAAATGCGTCTGTTTTGAGAATTTATATATGCTATCTATATTTTGCACTATATTTCTCTATTTTTCTAGTTACTGATGTGACATTGCATATTTTAAAGTAATCTGCCTTGACATCTTAAAAAAAAACCACAAAATTCGTAAATGATAATTAACATTTTCTCTGCGTACAGTGTGCTTTGTGTTTTTATATATATTTTATGTTTACCATTATGAATTAATAAGATATTGTGTGTACATGAAAATGAATTGAAGAAATTGGGGGTGGAGCTAGGGCGGGGCTGGGGGTGGGGTTAGGGCAGGATTGGGGGCAGGACTGAATATTAATTGATGTCCCGTTTTGATGAAAAAAATAAATGGTCACATTACTCATTGCATATGTCCCACCACCTCACAAATTGTCCAGCTTTCAAAACTAGTCCTCTACAACTATCCCCACATGGTCCAAACTACAAATCCACTTTAAACTTGAAATCCAACAAGTGTCCTTCCCTCAACCCCAGCTAATGCTCCCATAGACACAACCCAGAACAGATAGATACACAAAGCTGGGGTTGAGGGGAGGCCACACATATATACAGAGTCTACAGATACATACACACAGAATGTTAGTATTTCCTTATCCCTTCCTTACAATTTTCTTTGTTATTAATTCTGCTGTGAAATCTACTTCATGAAGCAGACAGGTTTTGATTTTGTAGTTGCTATGTGTATTTCTAAAGTAACATCGTTGTTGTGGGCACGGCCAGATTAAGCCATTTGAAAACTTGTGAGATGTGCTCATGACCCAGGAGGCTAGGATTGCCAACTGTATGACTTTTTTCTGAAGTCAGCAGAATTTTATGTTAATATCTAGAAACAGGGGTGCCCACACTTTTTGGGCTTGCGAGCTACTTTTAAAATGACCAAGTCAAAATGATCTACCAACAATAAAATTTAACAAAACACAAAGCACACTGTACACAGAGAAAATGTTAATTATCATTTGTATTCTGGGGGGGTTTCAAAGAGGTCAAGGCAGATGACTTTATGCAATGTCACCTCACTAACAACTAAAATGGACAAATATACCCCCTCCCTTTTTACTAAACCGCGATAGCGTTTTTTAGCACAGGGAGCTGCACTGAATGCCCTGCGCTGCTCTTAGGCTCCCTGCGCTAAAAACTGCTATTTCAGTTTAGTAAAAGGGGGCCATAGTGCAAAATATAGACAGCAAATATAAATTTTCAAAACGGCCACATTTTGATCACTAAATTGAAAATAAAATCATTTTTCCTACCTCTCTGCAGGCTTCTCCCTGCTGGAATTAGATAAAGGGATGTGTGGGAGGCCAGGGAGAAAGCCGGACACCACAGCACTTCCCGACTGACCCTCCCCCCCCCTCGCCCTCTAAAGCAGGAACGGCGGCAGCCGGCTAACAAGAGGCAGCGCTGCCTATCCTGCTTTAGGAGGCGAGGGGGGAAGGTCAATCACTGAATTGGGAGGCTGATTTTTTTTTTTGGAGGGGGGGTTAAATCGTATCGATTCATCCGATGTGAATCGATTCAAATCAGGCAGCAATAAGTCCTCGGCTCGGCTCTTACCACAACAGGTGCTTCTGTCTCCTGTAGTAGGGCGCTAAGCTACATCCCCCGCCGACCTTCTAACCAGATAGGCCAGAGAGTGTGGCCAGAAGAAAAGTGTTGGATTTTTGTTTTGAGAGTTGGACTTTATCCAGAGCACTAGCTGTGCTGAGTTTGAACCTAAGAATTATCCTTGGAGTTTGCTTAAAAGCTCCAGTGTGGGAAACTGTGAGAACCTGCGGAAATTATTGAAGGACATGAGTGTCCTGGGGAGTTCATGCCATACCTACCATTTTGTTTGAGTTTTGGTTTTTTTTTGCCATTAAAGTGTTTTCTGCATTATACAACAGGGAAGTCTCAGTGTGCAATCTGTGGGAGGCCCTGAAAACTGTGTTCCACGGCCTTTCTTTCTTCTCTGGGACAGTGATTCAGAAGGGCAACCAGGCCTAGCCAGAATCCTGTCCCACAATATACAGTATGGATGGTAGTGATAAGGATCCAGGTATAACGTGTCCATGCCCTGAAGAGCTTATACTTTAAGAGGGTATCTGAGGGAATGTGAGATAGTGTTTTGTTCAAGGTTTATAGGAGGTACAAACAGGATTTGACTCCTGGTTTCCCTGGCTCTCCATACAAGTATATTGCTCTAACCACTAGACTACTTCCTCTTTAAATTTATTGCTTAATTCCAATGACTAAGTAAACTATCAAATTTATATTTCCTTCTCTGGTTGTATTGATAATGTAATTTTAACTGTTATACTTCTTGCCTACAGCGTAGCATTTTGTGTGGCTAGGCGTGTCATAAGTTTAAATAAATAGATATGTAACACAGTATAAAACAATGCATAATCTTGAGATGCCTCAGTAACTTAAAACAAACTCAGTCAGCTCTTGAGAATAAGAACTCAGCTTTCAATAACTGAGAGTTTAATGGTTTCTGTGCTTATATTTCACCCAAGAACAGTACTCGTAGCCTTTGTGGAGAGAAGCGTCTAGTTCCTTTTTCCACAAATATTCTTCAAGAGCAAAAATATAACGTATCCTAACTCTGGTGTATTTTGTGGCTTGGTATTTGTAAATATAAACTTTATAAATGATAGCATGAAAAAGGTGGCTAGGTGGAAGCTATATGATAAAATGTTGGACCTTAGAGGTCGAAAAGCATCACACTGAGACTCTTGGACACCATGTTTATCATGTTAACATTTGTCTCGCATTGCTCATTCGTCCCATACAATATCAGTTTGTCATGTCATATTGAGCAATGCTTGTGAGGTGAACTGATTTTTTCCCCTCTATTTTTAGTGTTTTGGTGGGAGGGGAGGGAGGAAGGGCTGATAGGCAGAGAGGTGAAAAGGTTACAGGGAAGGAATGATGGGCACAATATATACAAGAAAAACATTAGAGATAGTCATATGGGTATTTTGAAGGTGAGACAATGGGCTCCTTTTATCAAACTGCGCTAGCGGGATTAACGCACGCGACTTTTCATCACGCGCTAACCCCTGCGCTGGCCAAAAACTATCGCCTGCTCAAGAGGAGGCAGTAGCGGCTAGCGCGGCCGGTGGTTTAGCGCTATTACGTGCGTTAAACCGCTAGCGCGGCTTGATAAAAGGAGCCCAATGTTTTTTTTATACCCACCTCTTTGGGCATAGCAGAACCAGTCTGGAATAATGGGAATGTTTAAAAAAAAATTTTTTTTTTTTTAAATTAATATTCTTTATTCATTTTTGAAACTTAAATTGTGCACAACAAATGATGCATTTACATACATTATTATCATTACAGCACAATATACTTAATGAAAGGAAGATAAGACTTATTTTCTCCCATCCCCTTCCAATTTAAAAACATCTCATAAAAATACTTATAATCAACCCTTCTTTACGTTTTAACAAATGCCAAAACATACCCCCCCACCCCAGATGTGCACATTTTTCACAATTATACAATTAGATTAATCTTTACAATATTTAGTTAATGGTTCCCACACTTCCATAATTTTTTTATAATAATCCTTCTGAATGGCCATAAACTTTTCCATTTTGAAGATTTAACATAGGGATTCCCACCAGAATGAATAACTTAATAAGAACATAAGAACTGCCTTCTCCGGATCAGACCTTCGGTCCATCAAGTCCGGCGATCCGCACACGCGGAGGCCCTGCCAGGTGTACACCTGGCTTAATTTATAGTCCACCATATCCTTATATGCCTCTCTTAAGGAGATATGCATCTAGTTTGCTCTTGAAGCCTAGGACGGTCGATTCCGTCATAATCTCCTCTGGGAGGGCATTCCAGGTGTCAACCACTCTCTGAGTGAAGCAGAACTTCCTGACATTAGTCCTGAACCTGTCCCCCCTTAGCTTCATTACATGTCCTCTAGTCCGTGTCAAATTGGACAATGTAAATAATCTTCTCTGCTCTATTTTGTCGATTCCTTTCAGTATTTTGAAGGTCTCGATCATATCCCCACGCAGTCTCCTTTTCTCAAGGGAGAACAATCCTAGTGTTATAAGTCTGTCCTCGTATTCCAGTTTCTCCATACCCTTCACCAGTTTTGTTGCTCGTCTCTGCACCCTCTCCAGCAGTTTTATATCCTTCTTTAGGTAGGGAGACCAATGTTGGACGCAGTATTCCAAGTGTGGTCTGACCATTGCCCTATAAAGCGGCATTATAACTTTCTCCGATCTACTCGAGATTCCTTTCTTTATCATGCCCAACATTCTATTTGCCTTCTTTGCCGCTGCCGCACATTGTGCCGACGGCTTCAGGGTCCTATCTATCAGTACACCCAGGTCCTTTTCTTGTTCACTCTTCCCCAGAGTTGCACCTGACATTGTATACTCGTATTCCTTATTTTTATTGCCTAAATGCATTACCTTGCATTTCTCCACATTGAACTTCATCTGCCATTTCTCCGCCCATGTTTCTAACCGACACAAGTCGCTCTGGAGTTTCTCTCTATCATCCTGCGATCTGATCGCCCGGCATAGTTTTGTATCGTCTGCAAACTTGATGATCTCACTGGATGTTCCTTCCTCCAGGTCATTGATATAAATATTAAAAAGGATCGGCCCAAGTACCGAGCCCTGGGGTACACCACTAGTCACTTTCTCCCAGTCGGAGAACTTCCCATTTATGCCCACTCTCTGCTTTCGGTTTTCCAGCCATTTGCCTATCCACCTTTGTATATCCCCCTCTATGCCATGGCTTTGTAGTTTCCTGAGAAGTCTTTCGTGTGGAACTTTCCTGATCCCAATTTTTCCAGTTCTTTAAAATTAGCTGCATGGCAACTCCCATCATTATAAACAAAAAAAAGATTTTAATGCTCTTTTGGATTCTTGTCCCCCTTTAGGTTCAGTTTCAGTTTTACTATATGTTTATCTTATGGTATCAACACTGGTTTTTGTATTCTATTTTTGTAAATGCACATATCTGTTTCCTTAATGGTGGACCTGTTTGAACATGATTGTTTCTGTATTTAATAAAAATTATTTTAAGAAAAACTCTCCCCCCCATTTATGAAGCCACATTAGGGTTTTTTATTGCTGGCTGTGGTAGTAAAAACTCTGATGCTGATAGGCTCTATAAAAGTCATCATTACCGAATTGATAGTACTCTCTTCCTTCCACTGCTTGATAATGTTGATTCCTGGTTCTATGTTAAGGCCTTTAAGGTATGGGAAGAGAAGGGGGTTCAATATTTTTCCCAGGTTTTAGATGACGCTGGAAAGTTTGAGTTTTCCTTATATTGTGTATAGATTTCATTTGACTCCTGTTGACCCTTAGGCCCAAATTCTCTAAATAGTGCACAAAAGGTAGGCGCTGAGGTAAATGGCACTCGGCGTAATTCACGAAAATATGGACATACTTTTTAGAATTGTGCAGGATGGCACTTAAAGGACCTTAGTGTGCCTATTTAACATAGATGTCACTAGGCATTCTTGACTCAAGTGCCTTTCTATTAGAGCAATGTTTACAGAATCAGGCTATCAGAAATCGGTGCAATATACAGAATTGATATAACATCAGCATGGGAACATAGCCTGCATGATGGCTGCGAGAAGACAGCCTAATTTCAGCTTTTCTGACTCCAGCCTGCTTGCCAGCCTCTTTATGCGACGAGAGCATTATTATTTTGTTCTCCTGCGCTGGAGAAGGAACTACTTCCAATACAGAAGGGCCGTGGGTGTAGCCAGCAGGGTGCAGGGGGGGGTGCACTTGCACCCCCTAACCGAACAAATGTAATTCTTCATTTTTAAAAAAAAATATTTCCCTCCTCTCTCTGCAGGCATCTTTCTTTCAAACTTTCCCAAGAAGGATCCAAGTTTTGGCATATACGAATGCCTTCCTCACGGGACATAATACAAGCAAAAACATTCAAGACATAAATACAAATAATAAATGAGCAGCAATAAAATTGTAGAACATGTTAAAATTATGTAAACAAATATATAATATTAGAAAACACATGCACAAAATTTAAGCTCCAGTAAAAGTAGGATGAATTGAAACAACCAGGTTTTATATTCATTGAAAGCAATGGAAGTAAAACCTGGATGTCTCAAATCTGTCCACCTTTTCCTGGAATAATTAAATTAGTGAAATTTCACACTCACATAGGCTCAGAAGTGTGTAGCTCTCTCAGGGAGAACCTACCACCCAATCACTGCATATGTGTTAATTATTAACACGTATGCAGTGATTGGGTGGTGGGTTCTCCTATAGGGTTTTCCCTGGGAGAGTTTACACACTTCTGAGCATATGTGAGTTTGAAATTTCACTAGTTTAATTACTGCTATTGTGAAATGGCTGAGCACATGGTATAGACAGAGCGTTACCTGATTTTCATGTGTCTCATTTGAGCAGTTCATCCCTGAATAATATAAATTCACCTTTTCCTGGAGCCATACGGTAACGCTATATGTCACTGTGCTGTGATGGATGGGACTCTTTATTTTCTGGTTAACAAAAGTTTTACTAGATATTTTTCCATCTGGCTTATGTTTCCCAAACTGAAGCTTCACTTTATACACGCAAAGCAGAAAACAGTCCTGCGAGTTCACTGTATTTATATACTGTATATCTTCCCTTCTGGCTAGATTTACTAATGTGTGTTGTCGTGTTCCCACTTGCTAGGACGCATTCACCCACATCCCATTTTATACAATGGAGTCTATTTGCATTTCCTAATAATGTGTACTAAAAAAAAGTAGCACTTTACCTTGTGTTTGTAATATGGTAACATAGTAGAAGATGGCAGATAAAACCCACATTGATCCACCTAGTCTCTCTAATAAGGTGAACATAAAAATAGCTATACCAGGTCTATCCCAGCATGCTATTTCCAACACTGGCCAGTCCAAATGACGTCTCTGCCAAGATCCCAAAAAGTAGCAAAGCAGTAGCTTTCCCCAGGTTTATCTTAAAAATGGGTTGGAGACTTCTCTTACAGGAATTTGTTCAAACCTGCTTTAAACTCAGATATGCTGACTGCTTTTTGCATATCATCTGGCAATAAGTTCCAGAGCATAATTATATGTTGCGTAAAAAAAAATATTTTCTCTTATTTTCTAAAAGATATTACTGTTTAACTTCATGGCACATCCCCTAATCTTTGTACTTTTTGAAAGCATAAACAGTCAATTTGCGTTAACCAGTTCCATTCCACTCAATATTTTATAGACCTCTATCATATCTCCCCTCAGCTGCTGGGGGAGTTTAAAATTGTTCAGGACTATGTTATATTTAAGAAGGCTGGTTGCTTGCATAGCACTTTCCAGTTTATTTTCATATTGGAGATAGAAAATGGTGGAGGATATGGATTTCTGTGATAGGGTGAGGGGGGGTGGTATTCCGATTTACCTTGCAATTTAATATATTTGTACCCTGCACTGTACTACTTTGGGCCAAAAATGTGGCAGTAGGGTAGTGCGTGGAGCAGTTGCAGCGTTCCCGCTAAGCTGCGCTGGGGTGCGCTGGCGCTCAAAATATTACCTCGCAGCGCACAAGTTTCTCGTCACAGCGCACACAGTGTAGAGCACAGTTCTTCAACCGCCGGTCCGCAAACAAAATCTTGCCGGTCCGCGAAGGATTCGGTCCCCGCCGCAACGAAAGGCCGGCGTCAGCTGACTTGCAACTTCCTGTTGCAGTCGCTGTGCCGGGACTCCTGCCTTCGCCGGGACTCCTGCCTTCCACCGCGTTTGCCTCCTGCCTTGTCTCCGCACCTCCAGACCAGCAGCGGCAGCTGTGTATGCTTTTAACTTCGGCACAGAGCTGCCCCTAATCAATAGTTTAGCGCGGTTTCATAAGGCAGCCTCGGGGCCTTTGCTAGGCCGGCCCACATCGCATCATCGAAGCGGGCCGGCTATCAAAGGCCCCGAGGCTGCCTCATGAAACCGCGCTAAACTATTGATTAGGGGCAGCTCTGTGCCGAAGTTAAAAGCATACACAGCTGCCGCTGCTGGTCTGAACTCTTGGGCCGCTGAAGGAGGGCAAAAAGCAGCTGTCCTGGAGGTTTCCCTTCCTCTCGCCTTTACAGGTTCCTTTTTTCCTTCAAACGGCAACGGGCCCCAGCATCGACATCAATCAAGTAAGTTCCACTGTCAATCAAGCGGTTCTGCTCGGCCAAAGCTTCCCCTGTGACATGAGCCACCCTCAGGGGAAAGAAAGTGACCCACAAAGGTGAGGGGAAGGGGGGCAGATGATGGAAGTTGGGGGGGGGGAGAGAGAGAGAGAGAGAGAAGGGGCAGATGATGGAAGGGAGGAGATGAGAGAGAGAGAGAGAAGGGGACAGATGATGGAAGTGAGAAGAAGGGAGAGAGAGCAGAAGGCAGATGGATGTCAGTTGAGAAGGGAGAGCAGATGCTGAATGGAAGTGGGGAAAGAACACATACTGGATGGAAGGAGGAGATAAATAAAGGGGGAAGAAAATAGTAAGATAATGGAGGGGTGAGGGAAAGGGGTGACAAGCTGTGTGTAGACACAGTGAAAAGAGGGAAACGGGACTAAATAGTAAGAAAGAATTTAATTTAGATGGAGGCAGAAAATAGAGAAGGAGACCAGAGAAGAAAAGGGAAGAGAGAGCAGAGAATGATCAGATCTGAGTGGAGGAAATGAGAAGAGAGATATGCTAAAAACCACAGGGGGGAGGGAAGGATAGAGATGCCAGACCATGAGGGGAACAGAAGGAAGATGATGGATGCTAGACCAAATTGGGGGGTGGGGGGGGGGCAGGAGGAGAGATGGCAGGGAAAGACAGACAGTGAATGGAAGGGGCAGATGCTGGACTGAAGAGACAGAGAAGGTTATCATGCTGCTGTACCGGGCCATGGTACGCCCTCACCTGGAGTACTGCGTCCAGCACTGGTACTTTAAGAAGGACACGGTACTACTCGAAAGGATCCAGAGAAGAGCAACTAAAATGGTTAAGGGGCTGGAGGAGTTGCCGTACAGCGAAAGATTAGAGAAACTGGGCCTCTTCTCCCTTGAGCAGAGGAGATTGAGAGGGGACATGATAGAAACATTCAAGGTACTGAAGGGAATAGACTTAGTAGCTAAGGCAGGGAGAACGAGAGGGCACTCTCTAAAGTTGAAAGGGGATAGATTCCATACAAACGTAAGGAAGTTCTGTGGTAGAAAGCAACATATTTATTTGGCTCATAACTTGCTGGCGCCCGATATTTTTAGCTCACAGTGAAAAAAGTTTGCTCACAACACCCGCCCGCTTAGAGGGAACACTGCCCGTGGTCCACATGTGCATGGCCTTTGGCTCTACCAGTCCCCCGACCTAGAATAGGAAATTGATGTCAGAAGGGGCAGGAGTCGACGGAACCAATGGCTGTGTGCATGCAGATCGCGGCCCCATGACTGCTCCAGGCACCCCCCCAACTCCTTGCACCTGTGACGGACCACCCCCACTGCCCCATCCTTGGTACACCACTGGTAGAAGGGAGGAGGTGTTAATGTTTCTATATAAGGCATTATGAGGCCCCACTTGGAATTCTGTGTTCACTGCTGCAGGTTGTATCTTGCAAAAGACATAAAAAGACTTCAAGTGGTTCAGAGGGAGGTGACAAAAATGGGGTTTCTACCAAAAGACATGTGAGAAGAGACTTGAATAATTTAATATGTGTATCTTAGAAGAAGGGAGGGACTTTCTTAAAGAACATGAATTGAGGTTGCAGAGTGGTTTTAGGAATAACATCCGGAAATACTTTTTTACATATACAATGTGGATAGCTGGTGTCATAAGGGCTATTAGGATGGTAGGTAGGTGGGTATAGTAGAATTTGGAGTTTTGGAGGGCTTATCATAAATTAAAAGGGGGTTATAGTAAGATGTACATCTGGCACCCTTTATGTGAAGTTCGTAACAGTGCCCTCTAAGGTGCTCCACTCCTCTGTTGGTATATCTATGTGGCCAGTCCATTACAATGCTGATCTCCCCCATGTCTAAGTGGTGCTGATTTGGATGTTTCTAACTAGGACATCTTTGTGGTCAAAAATGGTGACTAACTTTAGTCGTCCTGGTGGTCTAGACGTTTTGGCGGCCAAGACATCTAAGTAGGCAATTAAAAAAAAATTATTTGGATATCCTGTTCAAAAATGGACATTTCTCCACACCAGAATTTGGATTTTTAGATGGAAACTTCCAAATTCGGACTTAGACATTCTATTGAAAATAGCTCTCAAAAAGATAAACATCCAATAAAGTGGTAAAAAAGGGCAGATGGACATTTTTCCAATGTGCTATTTCCAAAACCTATATTCTAGATGGATATCTATGCTTTTCATCTGTAGTTCATCTAAATCTCAAGAGGGCAAGTTAGAGGCGAGTTACGGGCAGGACTAGAACAGGATTATTACTTGGATGTTTTTCTGCTCTAAACAAACATTTAAGAATATATCCAGAGTACAAGTTAGACATTTTAGGCTAAGTGCGAAAAAGGTGCCCACACTGACCCGATGACCACTGGAGAAATGTAAGCATGACCCCCACATACTCCCCCAGTAGTTACTGACCTCCTCCCATCCCCCAAAGATGTGAATGAAATAGTATATACCTGTAAAACAGCATCAGATGTTATGACTAATACTAGTAGAGTAGCAAGCAAATTTCTGGCAGCCAGTGTAGTCAACCATAGAGATGAGGACCCAGACCCATATCCCACTCTAACCACTACACTAATGGTGGAATCTGTGAGCCTTCCAAACTCCACCCAAATCCCACATGTGAGGTGTCACCTGCAGGCATTAAAAGGTTCATAATCAAAACAGAAATATGTCTAAAACCCCACCCAAATCGGCATTTGGACAACCTAAAAGACCGTTCATCCAAGTGTCAATAATCAAAATGGGTTTTTAGACATATCCAGAGACTTTTTAGGCCTCTGAATGCTAATGTTCGCCTAGAGCTCAAAGGGGTGTATATGGAGGAATGATGTGGGCCGACCCAGACTTAGTCGTCCTGCAGAGATAATCGAAAATTTAACGAGGCTGCCTAGACAGAACTTATACGTTGTGACTTAAGTGATCTAAAAACAGATCTAAGTGCCCAGAAGGTATCCAAAGTGACCAGATAATCACTGCAGGGACAAAGTGCAGACCCCCACACACTGCCATAAAAATCGGAATAAAAATGTACATACCTGCCTCCAGAACATCAGTACCGGGCATAGGAAAACCTTAGCCTAGTAGAGCTGCACAGAGGTGGCTTAAGTAGTCTGGGGGGTGGGATAATGAACCATAGAGAGGAGGACCCAGGCCCATAAGCCACTTTAACCACTGCATTCATAGTGGAAAATATGAGCCCACCAAACCCTACTGTACTGCCATATAGATGGCATCTGATGCCATAAGGGCTATTGGGGTTCTAGACAGGTGGGTATAGTAGGATTTGGGGGGCTCACCATGACCTGCAAGGGAGTTGTGGTGAAATGTTTATGTGGCACCGTTTTTGTGAAGTTCACAGCAGTACCCTGTAAGGTGCCCCACTACTCTGTTGCCATGAGTGGGTATCCAGTCCATCACTTTTCTGGCTCCTCCCACGCCCAAAAGGTCTTGTTCTAGGTGTTTGGGATTTGGACAAATTTTTGGTAGAGACTGTGATATAAAGATAGATGGCTGGACGTATAAGTAGACAATTTAAAAAAAATATATATATATATATTTTGGATGTATTTTTTGAGAATGGACTTTAGATGCTGCTGACTTTGGGTGACTAGCGCCCTAGGCCCAAAATAGACTTAGACTTTTTTTTTAAAATTGTTACCCTCCACGTTTCTAGGGATTTAAACTAGAAGGTGGGGGTGGTATATGTATGAAATACAATTATGGAGGCCACAGTTAGTCAAAATATATTAAACTTAATCCAATAAAAATATATTACATCCTCTGTAGCCCAGGGGAAGCAGCAGAGCTCCCTTACAGGCCCAAGTCTGAAGTGCAAGCCTTTTACAGAGTGGACTCCCTGGTGGGTATGGATAATATGAGAAGGGATCTACAAAAATTAGAATGGTCGTATGTTTGGCAGCTGAGATTTAATGTAAATTATGTACTTCGGGTGCAGAAATCCAAGAGGCCAGTATGTGCTAGAGGGTGAGAGCCTGACATGCACAGATCGGAAAAAGACCTTGGAGTGATGGTGTCTGAAGATCTCAAGATAGCGAAACAATGTGTCAAGGCAGTGGCTGTTGCCCGAAAAATGCTAGGCTGTATAGAGAGAGGCATAACCAGAAGAAAGGAGGTGTTGATCCCCCTGTACAAGTCATTTGTGAGGCCTCACTTGGAATACTGTGTCCAGTTTTGGAGGCCGTATCTTAACAAGGATGTAAAAAGACCTTAAGGCGGTTCAGAGTAAGGTGATGAAACTGGTACAGGGTCTATGCCAGACATGGGCAAACTACAGCCCACGGGCCATATATGGCCCATTTAGTTTTTTAATATGGCTCGCCGACAAGCACTCTCGAGCCGCTAGCAGAACGGCAGGCGCTGGATGCTGATGTCACTGCCTCAAGCCGAGCCGCATAGCTCGGGACATTGTGAAGCCGATGGCGTTGTGAACGCCGGCTGCATCAGATCCCGATTGGAGGAGGAGAAGAGAAGCCGGGTGGCAGTGTGAGCGCCTTTGACGGAGATGCTGTGAGAGGCCGCCGATGGGCAGCTGTCATTCAGGCGCTGTTTGCTGGTGAATGGCGGCATCCCATCCCAGATCCATTCCTAGCCGTGCATGTGGGATACCGGTGCAGATCCTCGCACCTCTCTCACAAGTACAACTGATTGGCCGGTCCCATTGCACCAGTTTGAACAACTGAGGGAGATATTTAATTTCTGATGGCAAGTGTCCTTCCCTCTTATCTGTAGTGCTGCTCTAAAATCCAGTCTCGCACCCTTACTCAGAAAACAGACTTGTCTGACCTACTTTTTCTTTGGGTTCGCCACTTCCTTCCCGGTCAATCAAACAAGAGTGACCTTGGCCTGAATTTTGCCTTATTGCATGCAGGACTTTATAGCTCTTATTTTCTAAGTTACGTAATAGGTGAGGGTAGAGAGCACAGAACTACAAATCAGTAGCACCTGGATAAGCCTGTTTACCTGGGATGAGGTGTCAACTCTGCTCTTGGTACAATGATCACAAGTTATTAAAACATAGTAAAACAGTTGTAGCTGATAATATAGAATGACAAGGGGAAAAAAATCTGTCCCCGTCCCCGCCCCACCGTCCCCTTCACCGCCCTGTCACCGCCATTCCCTTCACTGCCCCATCACCGTCACTGCCATCCCATTCACCGCCTCGTCACCGTCCCCGCAGCATCCATATAAGCCTCAGTGCTGCAATATTTAGCTTATTCCTTTCTTATAAATCAAAGTTCTGGCTGCTGAACTAGAGAAATAGATGTTTAGCTGGCAGGGCTTTGTTTATAAATTTTTATCAACACAACTAATATACTACTTTATCCTAAAGCAAAAAATAAATAAATAAATAGAATTTTTTTTTTTTTTCTACCTTTGTTGTCTGGTTTCTGCTTTCCACATCTTCTCATTCAATTCCTTCCATCCACTGTGTGTCTTCTCTCTGCGTCTTCCATTTGATGTTACTGTGCTTCTCCCTTCACCCCCTCCAATTGGTCTGGCACCCATCTTCTTCCCTCTGCTCCCCCATAGTCTGGCATCTGTCTTCTTCCCTTCCAGCGTCTTCTCCCCACTCTGTCTTCTACATTTCCCTTCAGGGTCTGTTCCTCTCTACTCTCTTTCAATGTCTGTTCTATTCCTTTCTTCCACCACCCTTCCCATCTGTTCCTTTCTACCACCCTTCAGCTCCTCTCGCGTGGGTTATCTATCTACCTCCCTCCCTCTTATTTTCGTGGCACGTTACAATGTAATTTGTGCAAGCCACTGGAGCCTGCGAGCTCGGTCCCTGTCCCATCCCCACAAACCATCTCGCTTCTGTGTTCCTATTTTCCCCATTTCTAATATCTCCCCTATGTATCTGGCATTGCACCCCCCCCCCTGTGTCCATATACCATCCCCATGGCATATCCCCTTTATGTCTCTGTCCCTATGCCCCATGCACATAATTTCCCCTCTTTCTGTTACTTTCCTGTGTCCAGATTTCCCCTATCTTCCCCTTCCATACCAGTGTGTCTCTTCTTTTCAACCCTCTCCTTCTTTCTTCCCCCCCCCTGCTTCCAGCATCTGGCTCATCTGTCTGTCCTCCCCTTTCTTTCCTGCTGTGGGTTTCTTTCTTTCCCTCTTCATCCCCTTGGCCCACAATCTTTTTCCCTTTCACTCCCTCCTTCCTAGTGTGAGTCGGGTCCAGCAGCCCCCACCCGCTCGATCGCAGCGTTTAGCTAGCTCCCTCCCTTATATGCTGTTTGCCGGCTTTCTTTTTCCCGAGCCGCACACTCAATCTTCTCCTCTCCTGCAACTTCCTGTTTCCGGTTGCATCGGAGGAGAAGATTGATCAACTCGCGCAGCCGCGTCTTTTTGAACGCATGCGGCTCGGGAAAAAGAAAGCCGGCAAACTGCATATAAGGTGAGGTGGAGGGAGGGAGCTGGCTAAACGCTGCAATCGGGCGGGTGGGGGCTGCTGGACTGCGCAATCCTTGATGCCTCACTGTGGAGACATGACCATTCACCGCTCCACGGGGCGGTGAATGGCCTTGTCCCCGTCCCCGCAGCGAGTACTATTTTTCTTTCCCCGTTTCGGCGGGTTATCCGCAGCTACTTGCGGCTAGCCGCGGGTAACAACCACCGTGTCATTCTCTAGCTTATAAGACCTTCTTGGCTCACTCAGAATCTGACGAGTGTGTATCTCAGTGCAGGATCGCTACAAATGTACTCCAATCAGTCTCTGGTCAACTCATTCCCCTTCTAGTACCCTTTCAATCTGTCTCAAGCCTGCTGTGCTTGAAGTCTCTTTATTTATGATTGCTATCAGTTCTAAGCATCTATTCTTGCACACCTATTTTAGCAGAACCATGGAACCTTTTCTGCAAAATTAAATTGACAACTTAAGTGGCCCCTGCCTCTTTCTCTTTCTCTCTCTCCCCTTTTTGCCATACACTTATCCTAGGTGCCACTTTCATCATTTTAGCTGATTAACCATTCCCCTTAACTGTATCCATGGCATCCTCTTTGTCTGTCTTGCCTGTTTAGATTGTAAGCTCTTGAGCAGAGACTGTTTTCTTATTCTTTGCAACGCTATACAGCACTGCATGTGTCTGGTAGTGCTATAGAAATAATTAATAGTAGTAGTAGCTTTTATACTATTCTAATATTATTTATTGGGGTTCATCAACAGCCTTTATGGAGAGATTCACCAAAGGCACTAATTAGTAACTGTAAACAAGGGAGGGGATCCTCAAGGTAGAGTTAAAAGAGAGAGTGTTAGAAAGGTGAAGAGACAACAGGTCCTTCTAGAATCTAGAAAAACTGTTAACATTTTCTTTGAATGAAACCCTCCCCCCCCCCGGCCGCTCTTAGTCCAGCCCTTCTGTCAAATTTAAGAACTCATTGTGGCCAATGAAACAAAAAGTTTGCCCACCCCTGGTCTATGCCATAAGACGTATGAGAAGAGACTGGAGGACTTGAATATGTATACCCTCTCTTCCACTTCTCTTTCCCCTTCTTCCATCCAGCATCTGCCACTTCCTTCTGTCCCCCTTCCAACCAGTGGCTGCCCTTTCTCTCCCCTTCTTCTTTCCAGCATTTGTTCTCTCATTCCTTTCTATGCCATCAAGCACCCCCCCCCCCAGACAAACTTACCACTGCAGCTTTCGTCATTTATTCAAACTAGCAGCAAAAATGGCTAAACAAGTTAAAAACTATCACAGGGCTGACTCTGGAATGACACGGTTGCCAGCTCTGTCCAAGAACAGAAAATGACATTGGAGGGGAGCGGAACCAGCAGCTGTGCATATACAAAGTTGACCCTGTGATAGCTTTTAACTTATTTTGCTGCTGCTGGTTTGGAGAAGGTGAAGCAGTGGTAGCAGGGGGGGAGATATAGAAAAAGTGGGGCATGCTGGGGCCATGAGGCTCCTGGGAGCACAGGCCCTGTGCAGCCACCCCTCTTGCACCTGCCTAAGACCTGCCCTGAATGTCCCACACCTCTGGTGAAAATCAACCATATTTGGAGGGCCAACACATTTCCATGCTTTCACATCTGCACTAATTACCATGCTTCTTTAAGAACATAACAGCCATACTGGGTCAAACCAATGGTCCATCTAGCCCAGTATCTTGTTTCCACAGTGGATAATCCAGGTCACGAGTACCTGGCAAAAACCCAAGTAGTAGCAACATTCCATGCTACTGATCCCAGGCAAGCAGTGTCTTCCCTCACGTCTATCTCAGTAGCAGATTATGGACTTTTCCTCCAGGAACTTGTCCAAACCTTTTTTAAACACATCTACACTAACCGGTGTTACTACATCCTCTGGCGTTCCACTATTCTCTGAGTAAAAAAATATTTCCTCCTACTGATTTTAAAAGTATTTCCTTGTAACTCCATCGGGTGTCCCCTAGTTCCCTATAGTGCAACAAACAAGTTTTGGGATCTTGAGCTAATGTTTATGTGTGCAAGGCATCTCTCTCAATAAGTTTAAAATGCCGGGCACGTCCACCAAATATGAAATAAAACTCCCTCCTACCCATTGTTCCTCAAACATTTCCTCTTTATCTGTAGGGTATATTCTATTCAATTGCTTAAGGGTCAAATATCATAGTCTCAACCAAATTGGCCAAGACCGAGACCCCTAAATAGGTTACTCATTCTTCTCTTGTTCCATATTCTACAACATAATCTCGAGGTACTTTCCTCAAACTAAAGAGTTTTTTTTACCTTCCATTTCCATGTTAATAATCTGTACAACTTAAGAGACCATTCACCTCTCTCCCTCACTTTGTTAACATGGGAGTTCCAGTGGCTTTAGTTTGTTGATTTGCCCTGAGCTTTATTTCAGTTCCTCCAAACTGTAATCATTAAATACCATTTCTGGCCCAGGAAGCCTTACATTTTTCTCAGTAAATACTGAAGCAATGAAAATATTTAGTTATGTCCTTGTCATCCCTGAGTTCCCTTTTTACTGTTTATCTAATGGTCCAGCCAGTTCCCTCATAGGATTTCTGTTTCTAATCTACAAGAAAAGGATCTGGGTATCATTGTAGACAATACGATGAAACCTTCTGCCCAATATGCGGCGGTGGCCAAAAAAGCAAACAGGATGCTAGGAATTATTAAAAAAGAGATGGTTAACAAGACTAAGAATGTTATAATGCCCCTGTATCGTTCCATGGTGCGACCTCATCTGGAGTATTGTGTTCAATTCTGGTCTCCTTATCTCAAGAAAGATATAGGGCTCCTTTTACAAAGCCGCGCTAGGTTCTTAACGCGCAGAATAGTGTGTGCTAAATTGCCGCACACGCTAGCCGCTACCGCATCCTTTTGAGCAGGTGGTAGATTTCCGGCTAGCACGCACTATAGCGTGCGCTAATTCGGTGCATGCAATAAAACCGCTAGCGCGGCTTTGTAAAAGGAACCCATAGTGGCGCTAGAAAAGGTTCAAAGAAGAGCAACCAAGATGGTAAAGGGGATGGAACTCTTCTCGTATGAGGAAAGACTTAAAACGGTTAGGGCTCTTCAGTTTGGAAAAGAGACAGCTGAGGGGAGATATGATTGAAGTCTACAAAATCCTGAGTGGAGTAGAACGGGTACAAGTGGATCGATTTTTCACTCCGTCAAAAATTACAAAGACTAAAGTTACAGTTACAGGGAAAGTTACAGGGAAATACTTTTAAAACCAATTGGAGGACTTTTTTTTCACTCAGAGAATAGTTAAGCTCTGGAACGCGTTGCCAGAGGATGTGGTAAGAGTGGATAGCATAGCTGGTTTTAAGAAAGGTTTCGACAAGTTCCTGGAGAAAAAAATCCATAGTCTGTTATTGAGAAAGACATGGGGGAAGCCACTGCTTGCCCTGGATCGGTAGCATGGAATATTGCTACTCCTTGGGTTTTGGCCAGGTACTGGTGACTTGGATTGGCCACCATGAGAACAGGCTACTGGACTTGATGGACCATTGGTCTGTCCCAGTAAGGCTATTCTTATGTTCTTATCTGCCTTCCAATTGGGATTCAGGAAATTCCACAGTACTGAAACCATCCTTCTCAAAATCATCGACGATTGTTGTAAACTCATGGACAAGGATAATGATGTAATTCTAGTGCTGCTGGATCTCAGCATGGCATTCAACACTATTGACCATCCTGTCCTCATTGAACAGCTCTCTGAAATCAGAATCTTCACTAAGATGGTTCGCCTCCTTCCTGAATAACAGATCCCAATGTGTTCAGCTCAACAATGTGCTATTGAAACGAAGACTGATTAAATACGATGTTTCGCAGGGGGCTCTGCTATCCCCCCTATTATTCAATCTCTACATTAGACCTGTCCTACACATAGCCCGCAAATACAAAATACAGATCCACTCCTTCACTTATGACATACAACTGTACCTACTGCTAGGAGAAACCCGTGGTGACGCCCAGATCGCAAAACTCATAAACTACCTCTCAGAAATCAGAAACTGGATGTCTGTCAATAAATTGCAACTAAATGCCTCCAAGATGGAACTCCTTTGGATCCACAAAAAACGCTATGAACGCCCCATCCTTCGCTATACTGAGACTCGACTACCATAACTGCGAAAAACCAAGCGAGCAGCCTAGGAATACTTCTTGATGGCAACCTATCGCTTTCTAACGATATCTCTCAGGTGGTATCATCATCATTTTACTACCTGGGACAACTCTGAAAAATAAGGAAGTACTTAGTCTGACTTCACCCAATTACTCTATGCCTTAGTACTCTGCCGCATGGATTACTGCAATGCACTATTCAACGGTCTAAAGGCAAAGAATGTACCTTGTCTCCAACATGTACAAAACGTGGCAAACTTCTAAAAAACCTCCATGCCCGTGAATTTGTCTCATAGGCTTTAACATTGGCTCACTGGCTGCCCTTAGCCAAACGTTGTGTCTTCAAGGGCCTGATGCTAGCATTCAGATCCTTGCACGACATGGTGCCGGGCTATGTAACAGCCAAGCTTCCTCTATACATAACAAACAGGTCCCTCTGCTCACAGGATGAAATACGCCTCAAAACGCCCCCTGGCCCTGCCCTACAGCTGGAAACTGCCAAACGGCATGCCTAATCCCACTTCATACCAAACCACTGGAATCGACTCACCCCACAGATCAGATCCTTTGAAGGTCTCCTCAACTTTAGGAAAGCAATACCTGTTCAGCTAACTCCACTGTTATGACTGATGGATTACAAAGAAATATATATGGGTACTAGATCCCAGAACATGTCACGTTAGGGTAAAAACTTGAATTCTAAACCATTTCGATACTTATTTTGATAAACGGTATATGAAAAATAAAGAAACTTGAAATTTGAATTGAAATTCTTCCATGGTAACTATGGAAAATTTAACTTGTAAATTGTACATTACGGGGCTCATAATCGAAAGAAAAAAACATCCAAAAAACTGCCGAAGTCGGCACTTGGATGAACATTGTCAAAATATGTCCAAGTGCCGATAATGAAAACGGGTTTTGGACGTATTTCTAAATGACCTAGGCCTTTATAGTGCCGCTGAACGACCAAAGCTAAATGGGGTATTTCAGATGGAGTACTTCAGAGGGTGGTGGTCAACGGCACCCTTCGGAGGTGACTAGTGGAGTGCCGCAGGGATCAGTCCTGGGACCATCCCTTTTCAACATATTCATAAGGGACTTGACCCGGGGGCTTCAGGGTAAAGTAGCACTGTTCGCCGCCGCCGCCAAACTGTGTAATATAGTAAGTGAAAGCAATCTCAAGGATAGTATGACGCAGGATCTGATCACATTGGAAAACTGGTCCTCGACATGGCAGCTGGGCTTCAACTCTAAGAAGTGTAAGGTCATGCATCTCGGCAGCAGAAATCCATGCAGAACATACACCTTGAATGGAGAAGCACTAGCTAGGACTTCAGAAGAAAGAGACTTGGGAGTAATCATCAGTGCAGACATGAAGGCTGCCAAACAAGTAGAGAAGGCCTCATCCAAGGCAAGGCAAATGATGGGATGTATCAAGAGAAGCTTCGTCAGCTGCAAACCTGAAGTCATAATGCCACTTTACAGAACCATGGTGAGACCTCATCTGGAATACTGTGTGCAATTCTGGAGGCCACATTACCGTAAAGATGTGCTTCGAGCCGAGTCGGTCCAGCGGATGGCCACTAGAATGGTCTCCGGACTCAAGGGTCTCTCATACGAAGAAAGACTGGGCAAATTGCAGCTCTATACTCTAGAGGAGAGCAGGGAAAGGGGTGACATGATTGAGACATTTAAATACGTCACAGGTCGTGTCGAGGTGGAAAACGACATATTCGTTCCCAAGGGACCCTCGGTCACAAGGGGGCACCCGCTTAAACTCAGAGGAGGGAAATTTAGTGGTGACACCAGGAAGTACTTCTTCACAGAAAGGGTGGTGGATCATTGGAACAAACTTCCGGTGCAGGTGATCAGGGCCACCAGCGTGCTCGACTTTAAGAATAGATGGGACATCCACGTGGGATCCCTACGAGGGTCGAGCTAAGGAACTAAGTCATCAGCACTCAGACTTAATGGGGTGGGTCAGTAGAGTGGGCAGACTTGATGGGCTGTAGCCCTTTTCTGCCGTCATCTTTCTATGTTTCTATGAGTGTCGAGGGTGGGAGTTGGGTGGGACGTGGGCCGGCATAGACTTAGTCATACAGCATGTATAACCGAAAGTTATACAGGCCAGGATTAGCGGAACTTGGACGTTGTGACTTAGACCATGGTCACCAGATAAGCACTGCAAACACATAAAACAGACCCCCACACACTACCCCAGTGATCACCGACCCCACCCCCCCATAAAAATATTAATCACACCTTTAAAATTCAGCCTCCAGACCATCATCACCTAGCAGCCTCGCATAGGAAAGCCTAGTCGTCCAGCACAGAGGCGGCTTAAGCCGTCTTGAGGGTGGGTTAGGGACCCATGGAGAGGAGGACCCATGCCCATAAGCCCCTGTAATCACTGCATTGATACTTAAACATATGCACTGCCCTATACACCCCCAAAACCCTTTTGTACTGGCATATAAGTGGCTCCTGCAGCCATAAGGGCTATTGGGGTGGTAGATAAGTGGGCTTGTTCTAGGCGTTTTTGACTTGGATGAAAAGTTGGACGAAAATATGGTATAAAGATGGACGATTTAGCAGCATGGACGATTAGATCAACAGGACGTATACTTAGACGAAAAAAAATGTGGACGTTTTTTACTTTGGATGACTTGCGACTTAGATGAAAACGGACTTAGATGTTCCTTTCGATTATGCCCCTCCACTTGTCAAGTTAGAATACATTACATTACATTACAGATTTCTATTCCGCCATTACCTTTCGGTTCAAAGCGGATTACAAAAAGAGTTATGGAAGAAGGGTTACAACGTTAGATCAGAGAAGGTTTCCAAGAAAGAGAAAAGTAGGAACTGGGGTTAGGAAGGGGATGGTAAGAGGGGGGTTAAGCTTTATCATGGTATTAAGCTTTATTAAGGGATTTCTAGAAGAGTATAGTTTTTATTTCCTTTCTGAACATCTTGTAGTCTGGGGTTGTTGTCAATAGGTTGGAGACTTTGTTGTCTATCTTCGCTGCCTGAGTGGCCAGTAGTCCGTTGTATAGTTTTTTTCCGTTTTACTTCTTTGATTGGGGGGTAAGTGAATGGGGTGTGTGTTTTTCTATGCCTGGTAGAGGTGGTTTGGATGAGGCGGTCGTTTAGGTAGGTTGGGCTGTCTCCATTTATAGTTTTAAATAGTATACAGTAGAATTTAAATTGTATTCTTTCCTGGATTGGAAGCCAATGAGAATTGATGAATGCCTCAGTAATGTGATCATGTTTTTTCAATGAATAGACGAGTCTCAGAGCTGTATTCTGAATTGTCTGTAGTTGTTTAATCATTATTGCAGGGCAGGGGAGGTAGAGGATGTTGCAATAGTCTAGGATACTTAGGATTAGAGATTGTACTAGGAGCTGAAATTGTGTTTTTTCAAAGAATTTTCGGACTTGTCTAAGGTTTCTCATAACTGCAAAAGATTTCTGTATTGTTTTGTTAATTTGTGGCTGCATGGTGCAGCCTCTGTCAATAGTCATACTTAGAAGTTTTAGGGTGGTTTGCAAAGGGTAGTTGATAGAGTTGATTTCTAAGTTGGTTATGGTTGGGATTTTGTTATTTTCTAGGAGGAGGAATTTAGTTTTGTCTGGGTTGAGTTTCAGTTTGTGGTCTTCCATCCAAGTCGTAACTGTAGCTAGAGTTCTGTGTAGTGTGTCTGACATTAAGAGCATTGGTTGGTCGAAAGGAATGAGGATGGTGATGTCATCAGCATAGCTATAAGAGGATAGGCCTTGTTTGTTCAGGTAAACGTCAAGAGAGGCCGTATATAGGTTGAAGAGAGTAGGGGACAGTGGGGACCCTTGTGGAACGCCGCAGGGGTTGGACCAAGGTTTGGATTTTTCTTTGTCTGATTTTACTTTGTATGTTCTGGATTTTAAGAAACCTTCAAACCATGAGTATACTTTATCTGAGATGCCTATTGAGTCCAAGATTTGCAGTAGGATGTTATGGTCTACCAGGTCAAATGCCGCCGTCAGGTCCAACTGTATGAGCAGCATTTTTTTTCCAATGCTGAGGTGTTGTCTTGCTGTGTCGATAAGGGAGCCTAGTAGTGTCTCTGTGCTGAAGTTAGTTCTGAAGCCGGATTGCGTGGGATGGAGTAAGTTATGGTCCTCGAGATAGTTGGTGAGGAATTTGGCTACTAATCCTTCTGTTAGTTTGATATATAGAGGTATTGAGGCTATTGGTCTGTAGTTGGATGAAAGGTCTGTTGGTCCTTTTGGGTCTTTTAAGATTGGGGTGATGATGATTTCGCTGAGGTCATTCGGGAAAATGCCATCTGTGAGCATGGTTTGTATCCAGTGTAGGAGTAAGGTACGGAACTTAGTGCTCGCTGATGACAGGAGATATGGTGGGCAGTGGTTGAGTTCACATGATGCGTGGCTGTACTTATTGTAGAGTTTGTTGAATTTGGTCCAATGTATCTTAGGGAATTGGGACCAAGATCTGTCTGCAGCACAAGATTCATTTTCTGTGGGGAGTATTGTGACTTTGAGTAGGTGGGTTGGGTTACTAATGAGAGTAGCTCTGGTGTTTGTAATTTTATTCTTGAAGTGTTCAGCTAGGAGGGAGGCTGAAGGGGAGGAGTTATTGTTAGTGGTCAAATAGGGTATGGTGTTAGTTAGATCTTTTAATATTTGGAATAGTTTTTTGGTGTCTTGGGTTTCCGTGCCTATTAGGTTGGTGTTATTATTATTATTATTAGGATAATAACTTATATTGAAAAACTTGCACTGTAAGGATAACTATGACAAATTGTAACCTATAAACTGTATATTAAGTATACTGGTAATTCACTTGAACAGGATTATTAACCCTCAGTGGTATAGACTGTCACTGTCACCCATAGTCCATATCAGGACAAACCATGACTGATCAGTTAAGAGGGAGGTTCCCTCCTAAAAGGTCAGAGTTGGCAACTCTGAAATCTAGGGCTGTGTGAGGCAATGCAGTGGGAGTTGCCAGGTCATGGGTGTAACATGTACTAAAACTAATGTCTTTGGATTGCGTAGCACAGCAGGCAGATAAAAAAAGAATTTGGATTTAGAAAAGCTACTTTCATCCTCAGGGTATCACAGTTTGATACTTCAGGATCAGCCATCTCTTGAGCATGTGCCCAATTAACAATGTGTTGGTTCCTGGATGTATGATTTTTTCAAAAGCAGCGGTGTTTGATCAGGGCCTTCAAGGAATTCAGTAAATCCTCAGCCCTGCTGTTATCTTTACTCCCTTCACGCATGCAGACATTTCTCCTACTTCCACCCCACCTTATTTATTTAATTTGTTTTCTATTCCTTTATCCCCAAAGTGCTCAGAACAGGTTACAGGTTGAACATACATAAAAAGACAGTTAATAGGCTATGATTTGCCATAATTACAGTACAATTTATGATACAAGCTTTTTATCCTAACTTGTTATATACTATAAGAACATAAGAATAGCCTTACTGGGTCAGACCAAGGGTCCATCAAGCCCAGTAGCCCGTTCTCACGGTGGTTAATCCAGGTCACTAGTACCTGGCCAAAACCCAAGGTGTAGCAATATTTCATGCTACCATTCCAGGGCAAGCAGTGGCTTCCCCCTGTCTTTGTCAATAACAGACTATGGACTTTTCCTCCAGGAACTTGTCCAAACCTTTCTTAAAACCAGCTTTGCTATCCACTACGCTATGAGTCTAATGTAATCTTTGGAGCAAATCAACCAAAAGGAATCTATTCACAGAGAAAGGTAGGGGAGGGTCATTGGGGTGGGCAGACTAGATGGGCCGTGGCCCGTGTCTATTTCTATGTTTCTATGAATCTATTTTTGCTACCTAGACAGAACACAAATTTATCTATAGGTGATATAGATCTCAGTGTATTTGGGGATTTTCTTAATTTGACCTGCAAGATCTGGATTTAAACACTCAACCCTGAGCCTTCATGGCTAATGCAGTAGGCTGAGAACCTGGGAGCAGCTTTGTGGTGTGTGTATGTCCCATGCATAGGTAAGGGACATATACTCACACAACACATGTACAACAGCTACCGCAGCCAAAGAAGTTTGCACCATGAAAGGGGGGGGTCTCTTTTGTGCATCACAAGGAGAGCTCATTTATTTAAAAAAAAAAAAAAATTATTTCCCATCTAAGACATAGGCAGGTTACAGATCAACATACCGGTACATAACTTGATATCAAAACACACATTTAAAACTGTTGCCACTCATCACAGTAGTTAATAGTATAACCCCAGGGTTCTAGGTGCTGCCTAACCCTACCCGGATGCTGCCTGACAGGGAACACAAAAATATTTGTTTGTTCAGGGCCAAGGCTGGGACAAACTTCCAAGCTGGGGGCCTGCTGCAAGATCTCAGACCATACCAGGTATTGCACTTTAAACTCAACTTTATTCTCTTATGTTGGGGAAAGAGACACTTGACTTGAATGTTTCAAATCTCAAGCAATCCAAAGTTATGTACAATACCTCTAGTCCTTAGAATGAATGGCCAAATGGAAGGAGAAAGTACAGACACCCTTTTCGTGCCAAAAATAGATCTTAAATCCCCTCTGGGGGTGTAGCTACTGCCACTATACTACTCCTTAGAGCAGCGGTGTCCAACCTCAGCCCTCGCCAGGTCAGGTTTTCTCAAATGAATATGCATGAGATCTATTTGCATACAATGGAAACAGTGCATGCAAATAGATCTCATGCAAATTCATTGGGGAAATCCTGAAAACCTGATTGGATTGTGGCCCTCAAGGACTGACGTTGGACAACCCTGATCTAGGGAACCCAAGGGCTGTTTTGGCTTCTACCATGTTCTGCTTCCAGCAACTACCAGAAATCCCTTGACCTAGTTTTATTGGCACTGTATGAACTTCCTTTGAACTCCCTGTCTCCAAAGGTGCAGATAGTTCAAAACCTTAAACAAACAGTCAGCCATAGGCAACTCTGATTACTAGGGCTGCTAAAACTAAGGCTGCAGAAAACCCACAGCACAAATAATTAAACAAACCAGTCATTGGAAATATGTGCACTTATCATATAGTCAGTGCCTGTATTTCCATATGGCTACAATAGTTACACCTAATACTGATGAGCTCGTAATGCATTTGCATAAGCTTGTTGGTGGCTGCTACCGAGGATTGGTAGAAGCCCTCAAGAACCCTTTTGAGCATTGGAGGATGAGTTTCCGTGCCACATAAGACTGGTTTAACAAGACTCACCAGCAAGAAAAACTTTTGAGCATTGGGGCCTCAGTGTAGCCAGAGCAGAACCTTAAACATGTACCCTCTGCTGTGCCCTGTCCCCTCTGAGCCTCCTATTTTGGTGGGGGTGGGATATGATGGGTCTTGAACTGATCAAAGCCCTGTGCCTGCTATGCTGAGCCTTCTTTAGATGTACCAGCTTTTGTGTCATGCTACCTCTCAGATTGCGCTGCACTTAAAGTAGTCTGCCCAGTGGTTAGACTGGAGGAGCAATAGTAAAAGAGAGAAAAGGAGGGTGCCAGAGTGGGGAAAGTAAGATTTTTTTAAAAAAGCAAGAATGGAAAGAGAGGACTGGGAGAGGAGAACAAACACCAGTGGAAAGAAAGAGGGAGTAGAGAGCAAGAACGGCTAGAAGAAAGCAGAAGAGTGGGGAGAAAGAGTAGATCAAGAGAGGGGTGAAGAGTCAGAACTGGGACAGAGAGGGGGGGGAGCTGCAGACCCCAGAGTGACATTAGTGGCAGACCCCATAGTGACATTAGTGGAGACCCCAGAGAAGTACTATCAAAGTGGTGCATGTGGTCTTTCAACGATACCCTGTGAGATGAGACTCAAGGACTTCAATACTGTATGTCCACCTGAGAAGAGAGAAGATAGGAGAGGACAGGATAAATGTTAGTGAAGTAGCATCAGTCTGGCTCAAAACTGGGTGTGTGCCATGAGGACCCCTTTGCCTCCAGGAGAAACATTTTCTGCAAAGCAGGAAATGATTCATCAACTTTTCTGTAGTTTCATACAAGGATACTTTACTTGGGAAACTGGGACAGAAAATAATTATGTACACTAATATATGGTTACATGCTTCCGTGCATAAGGATTGTGCAGTGTGGGTGTGACCAAACACATGGGCAGGAGAGAAAGCAGTCTGGGACTACAGTTAATTTATCTATCTGGATAACTCTTATAGCCCCTCTTTCCCTATGGCTAGGCAGGTGGGATACAGTTAAGGAAGTCTAACCCCTTGATGTCTTGCATGGAAGATAACTTTCTACTGGTCCTTCAATTTAATTTAATTTGAGCATTTGTATTCCACTTAACCAATAACAGTTCTAGGTGGATTACAAAATAATAATAATTTTAAAAAAAACAACAACTCAAGTGTAAAATACAAACAATAAAAGCAGAACAGACATTTGTTTTAAAAAAATAAAAAGAATTGATATAATTGAACCCAGTTCAAAAATACTTTCTAGCTGATATTCAAAGCTGTTTAACTGGCTAGAAATGGCTGCTGACCAGTTAAATAGCATTTAGCTGGATAAGCCCAAATATTCAGTTTGAGATAATTGGTTATCTCCACTCAATATTCGTGGCTAAAAGATAACCAGCAATATCCAGCACTAACCAGCTAAGTTTAGAGGCCAAGTCAGGCTGCATAAATAGCAGACCTTTCTTTGGCCGCTACTAACCAGCTAGCACCAAATATTGACTTAGTCCCCCCAAAAAACCACTGGAAACTGCCCGGCATTGAATATCCAGGCTCACTGCCAACTGTAGGACTTAGTCAGGCTTTTCTCCACAGTTTGAATATTGGCCCGTTTCTAAATAACCATATTTTGATAGCACACCTAAAATTTTTATAGTTCATTATAACTCTAATATCTGATGACAAAGAGTTCCACAATTCAGAGCCTTTTCCCAATAAAGTTAAATTAAAAGTCTTCTTCAGTTGACAGGGCTTGATAGGGATTATTAATCTAATATAAGAAAGTGATCTAAGGATTCTTTTTGATTGATACAAATTCAGGATCTATAACATATAAAACCTTGAAAATCATGGTCAGCAACTTCCCCAATGAATATGCATGAGATCTATTAGCATACAATGAAAGTAGTGCATGCAAATAGACCTTATGCATAGTCATTGGGGAAATCATGAAAACCCGACTGGATTGTGGCCCTCGAGGAGGGGCTTTGACACCCCTGCCTTAGGAACACCATGCTTCAGATCTTTCTGCCACAGAATGTGCAGTGATCTATTCTGCAGGAAGCGAGTGAAACATACCAACACATTGAGGGGCATTTTTGATAGGACATTTAAGTCCGACTTTGGACATTTCCTGCAAGACATCCAAAGTCAGAGGCGGAGAAACGGCTATTTTGAAAATCGGGAATACCACAAAAATGTTTTTTTTGTTGAAAATCACCAACTTAGACGTCTTGGCTGCCAGGACGTTCATCCTTAGGATGTCCAACTTTGTTTGCCATTTTTTACCATAAAAATGTCAAAGTTCAAAACATACAAATCCAGACCATTTGGACATGGGAGGGACCTGCAGTGGGATACCTTAGAAGGCACTACTTTGAACTTCATATAAAGGGTGCCAGAAGTACATCTCATCATATCCCACTTATAATATACTAGTGTTTAAGCCCATTACATTTGTTACAGTAATGAGTGCTAGAATAGCCCCACCTATACCCTGAAGCCACCCATGCCCTGCCTGTACCATGGCTGGATCGTGCCTCCCACTGATCTCAGACCCACCACCTCACCTTTCACCATTTCCTTAGTCCTCTGTACCCTTTAGACCCTCATCATGCCCTTTCCCTCTCTCACACCTTCTAACATCTCTCTCTCTCTCTGATCCTGTTTCACCCCTTTTGCCATCTTTTCCCTTCAGGTCCCCTTTGTCCTTCCCCAAGGCCATATGTCTTTCTTCTGCAGCAGCAGCATTTCCCTCCCCCCACTTCCCTGTGCAGCAACTGCAGCAGCATTCCCTCCCCCTCCATTTTCCTGTGCAGCAGAATTTCCCTCCCTCCACCCCACTTCCCTGTGGAGCAGTAGTATTTCCCTCCCCCCCACTTCCCTGTGCAGCAGCCACAGCAGCAGCATTTCCCTCCCCCACCCCACTTCCCTGTGCAGCAGCAACAGCATTTCCCTCCCCCCACTTCCATTTAGAACAGCATCCCTCCCCGTCCATATCCCTCCCCCCACACCACTTCCCTGTACAGCAACAGCAGCAGTATTTCCCTCCCCTGCACTTTTCTGTGCAGCAGCAGCATTTCTCTTCCCCTCCACGTCCCTGTGCAGCAACAGCATTTTCCCCTACCCCCCTTTCACTTCCCGTGGTCATGACAAACCTCCCGACTCCAGCAGCAGCCACAGCACTCTAAACACGCTGCTTCGCGGCCTTCTACTGCCCTGATTTACTCTGGCATGTCCCTGATGACATCATCAGAGACGCGGCAGAGCAAATCAGGGCAGTAGAAGGCCGCGAAGCAGCATGTTTAGAGTGCTGTGGCCGCTGCTGGAGTCGGGAGGTTTGTCGGGACCGCAGGAAGGGAAGGGGGGACTACAGGAGCCAGCCAGACTGCGGGAAGGGAGGATCGGATGGGAGGGTCAGATTTGTGGGAGGGTCGGATGGGTTTGTTGGAGTACTTTGTGGGGCTGTTGTAAGCACGGGAGTGCTGTGTGACGCCAAGATTCACTTTGGGTTCAGCTGCCAGGACATTTTGCGCGTTGGAGTACTGTGTGGGGCCGTTGTAAGCATGCATGCGCACTCCTGACTGCCACGGACATATGGATCACAGAACACGCAGGTTGGAGTGCGCATGCGCGCTTAGCGTTTTATTATAGTAGATGTTGAGCCCTCCAAACCTCCCCCAAAACTTACTGTATCCACCTGTCTTCTATCCCAGTAGCCCTTATGACTGCAGGTGGCACCTATATGGCAGTATAGTAGGAATTTGGTGGGCTCACACTGTCCACCATAAATGTAGTGGTTTATGGGCCTGGGTCCACCTCTCTATGACTCACTAACCAGTCACTCGACTACTTAAACCACCTGATGCTCTACTGGGACTTCCCATGCACTGTTTCATTCGGATTTTTTTCTTGAGGGGGGCGGTAAGAAGGATTCAGTAACAATTGGGGAAGTGTGTGTGTGTATGTGTGAGGGGGGTCATAACTTAATCACTCTAGTGGTCATGTGGTTAGATTGGATACTTTGTTGGCACTTGTAAAACAGGTCTAACTCAGACTAAGTTCTGTCCAGGATGTCTTCAGAAAGGTTTGATTATTCTGCAAGATATCTAAGTCTAAACTGCTCATGCCAGAACATGCCTATAAAATGTCGCCCTTTAGTTTTGGACACACAACGGCTAGGATGTCTCACAAGACGTCCAGAGAAACAGTTTTGAGAATCGGCATTTGGACATTTTGTTGAGAAAATGTCCAGGTGCCGATTTATGCTGGCTTTTTTTTTACATTTTAGAGCTAGATGCACTAAACAGGATTGGTAAGACCACGTGGGTCTGCTCTGATCCGATTTTTGTCCGATTTTAAAAAGCTATTGATGCACTAAAAATTTTGCATGCAAATGATTCACACGGAGGCTCGTCGTAATACCCAACTCTCCCATATGATTGATCGTTGTGAGAGCGACTCTCACACATGCACAGAGCCAGCAAGTGTTTGGGGCAGTAAACCTTTTTTTTAAATAGACACAGATGTTGTGCATGTTACACACGCACAATATATGTCTCATTAAAAAAAAATAATAACCCTCCATCCACCGCCAATGATTGCCCTCCCCGACAGCCTGCCAACAAACCAACACCGAGGACTGACCTCCCCCCAATGCCTGCAAAAATCAGCAGGAAGGATGCCTATTCCCTCCTGCCTTGTAAACACCCCCGTGTGTGAAAAAATCAGCAGGAGGGATGCCCATTCCCTCCTGCCAATGGAGGCGCCAACCCTCTGAACCATCCCTTATCCTCTCCCCTTACCCCTCAAAAAAGGCAGATGGAATGCACATTCCCTTCTGTCACCAGATGCTCCCCCCCAACCTCCCCCTCTCCGAACTCTCCTGGTACCTTTTTCAGAAGTTGGGAGCAGGAGGGAAGAATAGTCTCTCCTGCTCCAAGGCCTGCCGATCCAAAATGGTGGGCCTTCCCATGTGATGCACGGGGAAGGACCTAAGTCATCTGATCCAATCAGGGACTTAGGCTCCTCCCTCTGTATCCCTGGATACAGAAGGAGGAGCCCAAGGCTTTGATTGGTTCAGTCAAGTCAATCAGGGCCGTAGGCTCCTTTCTCTGATTTCCAGGATACAGAGGGGGGAACCTAAGGCTCTGATTGACTCAGATGCCTATAGCCCACCTCTTGAGAAGGGCCTTAGGCATTTGAGTCAATCAGGGCCTTAGGCTCCGCCCCACTGTGATTTTACATGCCACTCTGCTTGTTTCAAGCCATTTTCAGATTTTATGCTCAGACACATACGTTGTTTTGCTCATATTTTTATCTTTGTACCCTACATCATATGGTCCCCTGAGAAAGGTGGTTTCACCAAAACATGGACTGTGTAGGGTCAGTCAGGACAATCATACATGGATTATTAATTCAAACTTTTATTTGTATTTTTATTGTGAAGAGTGAATAAAAATCATCTTTCAGAATATCCACATCCTGTTGTTTTTATCCTCCCCATGCATCACATGATGCATCAAGGAGGGAAGGCCCGCCATTTTGGATTGGAACTGTTTTGGGCCTTGGAACTGGATTTGGGCCTTGGAACTGGAGGGACCATGCTTTCCTCCTGCTCCCAACTTCTGAAAAAGGTACCGAGTGTCCAGGGGGTTTGGAGGAACAACCAGTGGCAGGAGGGAGTGGGCATACCTCCTGCCTTTTTGGGGGTAGGGTAGGGGATGGTTCAAGGGGGTGGCGCCTGGCACGAGAAGCCTCCATTGGCAGGAGGGAGTGGGCATCCCTCCTGCCAATTTTTTTTCTCACACTGCCAATTAAAAGAAAAAATGTTTGGCGTGTTATAAATATTTTTGTATTGGTGGGACAGGTCAGCGACTGTCAGTGGTACCCAGATTACTTCTGTCATTCAGTCTATAATCTGGTTATTCAGCCCCAATATCTAGATATCATCTGGTATTGAATATTCAGGTACAGTTTCAAACACTGCAGCCAGCTTTTATATATCAATAGAATGCTTATTAAAGTCAAGGGAGGGAGAATGATCCCCTTTTCTCCACTTTCGGAAGCCATGGCTGCCTTTGTTGTATGTCAAAGCAGGAAACAACAATATCTGTACCTAAAGCTGCAAGCTTTAGCTTGAGCCGAACCAAAGGACTTTGTGTCCAGTTTTATGACTAATACATTTCTCCTGATAAAGGGAACTAAACTGAAAGAAAAACTTGATAGGGGTATATCAACAACAAGAAGCAACATCCACACTGGAGCGTGTGTGCATGACTCATTCCACATGACTAGGAGTCAGCAAAAGCAGAGTATATAGTAAGATCTCACTTGTCGAGTCAGAGCACCATTTAAGTTTCTTGTCATGTTTCCCAGCCCAGTCCTGGAGGCTCACCTCATCAGTTGGGGTTTTCAGGATAACCATAATGATTATGCATGAAATAGATGTTCATAAGGTGGAGGCAGTGCATGGAAATCTGATGCACTGTCATTATGACAGTCCTGAAACTGAGACTGGATAGGTGTGTCTAAGGGACAGTGTTGGTAAGCTGCCATTGATGATGATGTTTCTCCATTGTCTCATTCCTGGAAATTCTCTAACTTCCACACATTTCAATAGGAGATTAAGACATCTTCCTTTTATCTTGTGGCTAGTTTCTAGGTCATGTGAAAAAAAAAGTTGTTAATGTCTGGTAGTCTGATGTTCCATTAAAATCACTAAACACATAGAGTAGGGATAAGGCCATGGTCTTCACGAGACTAGACTGGAGCCCGCAGTTAAGAAAACATCATAATATTTATCGTTGGATATCATAGAAATAGATAAAAGACTTGACATGGAGCTGTGTTTCAGCGGAGAACCTCCTGCTTTAGGAATCGTAGTATGTGTTGGCACTTCTCATATACAAAAGGCAAACCACTATCACAGCAACAGAGCATATACATAACCAAATGATTGCAGAGACCTTTTCTGCGCAAGCATAAAGCTGGTGATGTTAGTGGCACTTGGATTCTTTTCACTTCAAGAAATAGAATTGAAATGGTATTGAAGCACAACAGACAGAAAGAGAAAGGGAAGAAAAGGGGAGTGAGACAGCTACCAGGCTAAAAGAAAACCAGTGAATCCAGAGAGTCCAACCACATTCCCAGAAATCCAGAGAGAGCGAGCTCATTCAGCAGCTTATTTCGAGTATTGCTACCATTTGGTGTAAAAACACCGCTGCTAGTTATTTCACTGATATAAAAGTTAGAAATCAGTGGGCAAAGCATATAGGTCCCTATAAGCCTCACTTCTCACTCTTGTAGTTCTAAAAAGGAAGGGGGGAGGGGGAACATAGCTAGACAACACCTCAGCATAGGTAGAAAAATGCTGATTATACAGCTGGATCTCACTGCAGCATTTGACCTAGTGGACCACAACATCCTACTACAAATACTAGAAACAATAGGAATCACAGACAAAGTACACACATGGTTTCAAGGATTCCTACAATCCAGAACATACAGAGTCAAGTTGAACAAAGAAAAACCAGAACCATGGTCAACCCCTGCGGCGTACCCCAAGGATCTCCACTATCCCCAACTCTCTTCAATCTCTACATTCCATCCCTCGGCACCTGCCTCGACAAATTAGACTTAACCTCCTATAGCTATGCAGAAGACATCACCATTCTCCTTCCTTTTGACCAACCAATGTCCTCCATGACAGACACACTATACAGGACACTTGAAACAGTTGCAACATGGATGAATAATCACAAACTGAAACTGAACCCAGACAAGACAAAATTCATTCTCCTCGAAAATAATAAAACCCCAGCTATAACAAATCTAGTAATAAACTCAATCGCATACCCCATACAACCCACTCTAAAACTTCGAGGAATGACAATAGACAGATGCTGTACCATGCAACCACAAATCAACAAAACAATACAAAAATCATTCGCGGTCATGAGAAACTTAAGGCAAGTTCGAAAATTCTTTGACAGAACACAATTCCAGCTCTTGGTCCAGTCCCTAGTCCTAGGTTTTCTAGACCAGTGTTTTTCCGTACGGTGCAGACACTGATTAGGCCTCAGGCCGGGTCCCGCACGCGCTCCCTTGAGACTCCCCCGGTCCCCGCTGCTGTTCAGTTTCGATCTTCTGCTCTGACGCAACCGGAAACAGGAAGTTGCAGCAGAGCAGAAGATTGAACACTGAGCAGCCGCGCGTGCGCGGCTCTTTGGGAAAGCGTGCATGTCGCCGAAAAACAAAACCTACAAACTAAGGTGAGGCGAAGGGAGAGAGCTGGCTAAACAGTAGGATCATTTGGGCAGGCGAGTGGTGGCTGCGGGGACCGTGCGATCGCTCGTGTTCCCGGCTCAAATTGGAAGGAGGGAGTGAAAGGGAAAAGGATTCTGGGCCAAGGGGATGAAGACGGAAAGAAAAACCCACAGCAGGAAAGAAAGGGAAGGACAGGCAGGTGAGCCAGATGCTAGAAGCAGGGGGGGGGGGGAAGAAAGAGGGAAAAAAGCTAGATGGGGTTGAAAAGAAGAGACACACTGGTATGGAAGAGGAAGATAGGGGAAATCTGGACACAGGAAGGTAACAGAAAGAGGGGAAATTATGTGCATGGGGCATAGGGACAGAGACATAAAGGGGACATGCCATGGGGATGGTATATGGACACAGGGGGGGGGCAATGACAGATACATAGTGGAGATATTAGAAATGGAGAAAATAGGAGCACAGAAGCGAAATGGTTTGTGGGGATGGGACAGGGACCGAGCTCGCAGGCTCCAGTGGCTTGCACAAATTACATTGTAACGTGCCATGAAAATAAGAGGGAGGAAGGTAGATAGATAAGCCACGTAAGAGGAGCTGAAGGGTAGTAGAAAGGAACAGATGGTAAAGGAGGGAGGGAAGGGTGGTGGTGGAAAGGAATAGGACAGACATTGAAGGAGGGTGGAGAGGAACAGACTCCGAAGGGAAATGTGGAAGACAGAGTGGGAAGAAGACAGATGCCAGACTATGGGGGAACGGAGGGAAGAAGATGGGTGCTAGACCAATTGGGGGGGGTGAAGGGAGAGGCACAGTAACAGCAAATGGAAGACGTAGAGAGAAGACACACAGTGGATGGAAGGAATTGAATGAGAAGATGTGGAAAGCAGAAACCAGACAACAAAGGTAGAAAAAAAAATTATATTTATTTATTTATTTTTTGCTTTAGGATAAAATAGTATATTAGTTGTGTTGATAAAAATTTATAAGCAAAGCCCTGCCAGCTGAACATCTCTTTCTCTAGTCCAGCAGCAGGAACTTTGATTTATAAGAAAGGAATAAGCTAAATATTACAGTACTAAGGCTTATATGGATGCAGCGGGGACGGTGACGGGGCGGTGAATGGGATGGCAGTGGCGGTGAAAGGGATGGCGGTGACGGTGACGGGGCGGTGAAAGGGATGGCGGTAACGGTGACGGGGCGGTGAAGGGAACGGCTGTTGACGAAGAGCTACGTGTGTGTCTTTCTTCGATTCCAGCCAGAATATCAGCTTTGTGTTCAGCCAAACAGGCCCAGGTTTCGCACTGAATAAAGTATTTTATAATTTTTCACTATTCTGTTTACTTAATATTTCATAATAAAGTAATTATAAAATACTTTCTTTGTGTTTATTTGATTCCTATTCAAGAGAATTACTTTATATATAGTCAATATAGGCACAGAGTTAAATTTTTTAACATTTTCTAATGGTGGTGTGCCTCGTGATTTTTTTCATGAAACAAGTGTGCCTTTGCCCAAAAAAGGTTGAAAAACACTGTTCTAGACTACTGCAACATACTCTATCTCCCATGCCCCACAACCATGATAAAACAACTACAAACAGTTCAAAACACAGCGCTAAGACTTATCTATTTACTGAGGAAATACGACCATGTCACGGCAGCATCCCTCAATTCACACTGGCTCCCAATATAAGCAAGAGTACAATTCAAATTCTCCTGCCTACTATTTAAAACCATAAACGCAGATAGCCCAGCCTACCTAAACAACCGCCTAATCCAAACTACCTCAACCAGACACAGGAGAACGCACAAACCGTTCACGCATCCCCCAATCAGAGACATCAAATGAAAAAAACTATACGATGACTTTCTAGCCACTCAAGCAGCAAAACTAGACTACCAACTCTCCAATTACTGATAACGACTCCAGACTACAAATCGTTTAGAAAAAACCATCCTATTCAAGACATCCTTGAAGACAAACTAACACTGCAAGATTCATCCCAATTCTCTGAAGCAACTCGCTTTACTCTTCAATTCCTCTGGAAATGGCCAGATAACTTCTTTTGTAATCCGCCTTGAACCGCAAGGTATTGGCGGAATAGAAATCACTAATGTAATGTTCTCTTTTGTGCATCGCAAGAAGAGCTCATTTAAATACTAATGAGCTCCTTGCTATGCATTTGGAAAGAGTTCTCAGTGGCTGCTACGAGGATCAGTAGCAGCCACAGAGAATTCTGAGCATCGGCAGGAGAGTTTACTTACAAGTAAGACTAGTTAAAACTAGTCTTACTTGCAAGGAAAACTTTTGTGCTTCGGGGCCTGAGGGAGGAAGGAAGGAAGGAAAAGAAGCCACCCTGTCACTGAAGCCTGCCTACCATTGCTGTAGTACCTACAGAGCTGCCAAGTTACCCAGTTCCAGGAAGGAACTTTTTGCCGAATGCTGGATTTGAACTTATCTCAAAGTAGTGTGGTATTTGTAGCCCCTGATTCCACATATTGATTTTAATGTCATTATTTATGTATTTATTTTTTTCCCAGAAATTTTATATACCCATCAGAGGTATCACCAAAACGCTGCTATGTGGGTTTCATGGTATTTTTTTTTTAAATATTTTTTTTAAATAAACTGATTTTTAGACATACAGCGCTTGAATCTGTTTCTTTATATATCCAGCTTTACCTAACCAAACCATTGGACAACCAATGATCTGAGGAAGGGGCAAAAGACTAATACAGGCTCTTGGAGAAGAAAGAAGTGTGGCTTTCTTATCCTTGAAGAGAAAGAGGATAAATCAGAATGAAACTCCCATGTGTGGAGCCCAGAGGGACATGTGCTTGAGTGTGAGACCAGTCTCCTGTGGCTTCAAGGTATTTGACTAATGTTCCTTGAGGAGAAAGAGATATCCTTAATTTGGGGAGTCTCAGAAGCTAGCCCTGAGTTGGGAGCAGAGGGTCTAGAGTTTCTCTGTTTAAAGGTGAAGATAGAGAACAGAACCTTTTATTGGTTCAGAGCATACATCTGGCTAGACTGATCTTTTCTAAGAGTGGAGAATAAGATGAGTGAGTGATCCCTGGGGCCACGGGTCTCCCAGCCCTACCCAGTCCCATTCTGTGAATCCTGTATCCCAGAAGTTGTGACTCTAGCAAGGAGAGAAATGCATCATAGAAACATGATGGCAGATAAAGGCCAAATGGCCAATCTAGTCTGCCCATCCACAGTAACCATTATATATTCTCAGTATCCCTAAAGAGTGACCTACCTACCAGTGAGGAGAGACAAACCCGGGGGGATGGGGATGCTACACTCAGCACCTGCTCCACCATTAAGAAATATTGTCTTTTTCAGACACGGCCCCACTTTTTCACCTCACATTTTAGCTGCTATTGACATACAAATGAGGCCCAACAGTAAGTCTTTTCATCTTCCATGGATCACCCTTGGTTACACTAGTTCACTTGCTTTAGAGAACTCTGGCCAAAACTCCTAAATGTTCGCTTCATTTCTGTGCTTCAGTCTCATAGTATTTCAAGGTGTCAAGTGCTAGACTGTTCTTCCCCTCTTCCCCTCATGTGTCTGAAGTACAATATTTAGAAAGGCATTTGAGTAGAAGAGAATTACACATTTATCCCATCCCCCTAAAGCACATATTACATAATGCCAAGCACTGGGCTGATACATAATGGTCTCTCTGGCACAACAAAAAGGCATATGCCTCTGAATTTGTGCCGTTCTGCTAGTCTTGTACAACTTGTCCAGACATGTTAGCCTGTGATCAAAGTGAAAGTACACATCAGTCAAGAGAGAAAGACTGAAGAAGAAAAAAAACCAGACAAGAAAAAAGGCAAATACCAAAAAAGGGACATACGTATTACATACATATAGAAGAAGTCTGACATTTGTATGTTAGGTACTGAGGAAAAGAGTGTGCTATGCTGGGCAAGGACACAGAGACAGAGCCTGTGTCTTGGCAATTTTCACAACCTAAGGCACAGAACACAAATTTTAATAGACATTGAATATGGAGGCAAATGGAATTTACACACTAATATTTTGGTTATTTTAGTAACACTTGAATTCTTTTCACGTCAAGAAATAGAATTGAAATGGTATTGAAGCACAACAGACTGAAAGAGAAAGGGAAGAAAAGAGGAGTGAGACAGCTACCAGAGATTGAATACAGAGAGAGAGCTCATGCAGCAGTTTATTCTCAGTATTGCCACTGTTATGGTATAAAAACAACACTGCTAGTTATTTTACTGATACAAATACTATAAATCAGTGGTCAAAGCATATAGCCCCCTATAAGCCTCATTGCCACTCTTGTAGTCCAATGTTCTTCAATGCAAGGCCTGTGGGAAAATGGCAGCCCACAGGGACTTTCAGTGAATTCATTCTTCCCACCCTCTGTCCTCCTTTTCTGCTGTGTCTGGTCAGGTCTTTCCCTGCCCTCCTCTCCATAGATTTCCTATGAGCTTCGGAGATTTTACTGCTGCGGCCGGATCTAAAAACACGGTACTATTTTGTAATAGGGGAAGGGGGTTAATTTTGGTCTTAGAATAACTCTCATTAATGTAACTCCTGGGGTAATCTCTGTCAACAAATCTATTGGCCATTGAGTCCGCTTGTTGCTCAAAGAGTCCATGCAGGTCTTTAATCTCGAAAATTGGCACTACGGCATATTCTCTTTCAAACTCAAATTGTGAAAGCTTGTATAATGCAGGAAAGTATTTTTGTCTGTTGGCTAGCGGTAAAGAGAAGTGCTGAAATTATATCTTTCTTTTTTTATTAGTAAATCCAAATAACTAATCTCTGTTTTATTGTATTGCACCTTAAAAGATAATGTTGATCTCTATTGTTAAGCTATATAAAAAAGGATTGAAGGCTATCGGTGTCACCCTCCATAACAGAAAAAATGTCATCAATGTATTTTAAAACCAAATGTCTATGAAAGAATAATCTTTTATATATGTCTCTTCAAAGTTAGCTACATATAAATTTGCAATGTCTGGGGCCACAGAAGCCCCATCCCTGTAGGCTTTTTTTTATCACCAGCTGCGCCAGTATTAGCTTCAATGCTCATAGAATTCCTATGAGCATCGGAGCTAATAATGCCACGACCGGAGATTAAAAAAAAGCCTAACGTGGCTTCATAAAAGAGGGGAGGGGTTAATTCGCTGATAGAATGTCCCCTGAAACTCAAAATAATTCTTAGTGAGTGCAATGATAGTGAGAGTAATTATGAGATGATTGGTTGTGCTCCAGTGAGTATTGCATCTCCTAAGTGTATTCTTGATGATAAGCAGTGCTTCTAACTGCAGGAATATTGAATGTAACAATCAGAATATCTGATAGGTCTCTAGAAAATGATTCTAAAAGATTTATCATATGACTAGAATCTCTGATATATGAACAAATCAACAGAGAAACAATTGTCAGAAACAATGGGCCTTCTTGGATTGTTGGTGATAGATCGTTTCACAATATATTTGTATTTTTTACATGGTTTTATATCTCACTATTTATTTATACCTCTTTTCCACATTATATGTTTTAGTAGTATTTTAAATTCATAAAGCCTCCTGGCATCTCATCAGAGATCTGCTACTTATGGGTGAGCCTGTGCCCACCTATAACTACCCCACAGGTGCAGCCACTGCAGGCACAAAGGAGGCGGTGCCAAAATTACTCCCCGTACATTGGCCTCCCTTTCTCAGTTTTAACCCAGTGTGCAGGCGGTAGTGCTTGGGGTGTGCTGTACAGAGCATGCTTCCAGGTCGCTACGCTCCTGTCTTAGGCTTTTAGCTTGTGGTCACTTATTCTCTATTTGAAGAGGAGCCATCTGCGCAACCGGGAGCAGGTGCTCTGGAGGGATCGAGGGCCTGATTCTATAAAGGGTGGCTAAATCGATAGGTGCCTAGAAAAAGACCGCCAGCTGTGTATCAATCACACTTAGGCATCGTTTATAGAATCGTGCTTTATGGCGCCTATCACAAAACATAGGGGCCGGTAATGTAGGCCATGGAACTTGCAGGCTTCCAAGTTCATCACAGAATTGCGCCTAACGACACCTATCTCTTTCTCCATCTCCAAACACTCCCATTTAGGCATTAGGTGCCATTATAGAATCAGGCAGGTGCCTATTGGCCAATTAAAGATTTATGGGTCCTTTTACAAAGGCGCGGTAGCGGTTTAACGCGCGGAATACCGCGCGTTAAACCACCTGCTGTGCTAGTACCTAACACCTTCATTGATGAGGCGTTAAGATTTTAGGCTGCTGCGGGGGTTAGCGCATGATGAAATGTCCGACACGCTAACCCCCATAGCGTGCATTGATAAAAGGAGCCCTTAATTTCCTATTGTGAGCTTGTTTAAGTAATTAATATAGGCACCTAGTGTAAGTGTCCTTATAGAATGAGGCCCTGAATGTCTACATGCATTGGTCGATCTCATGGTCCAAGATATATAGTGGCTCTCCTTCAACCCTTCTGGACCCAAAATGTCCCCAATTTAAAAATTAGTGAAGACCACTGGTATACACCGTCTCAGTGGTGTAAAATAGAGTGCATTACTTATACATGCACCAGGTATAGACAGTCCTGACGGGATAACATAGAGCAGGGGTGTCCAACCTTTTGGCTTCACTGGGCCGCAATGGCCGAAAAAAATGTTTCTGGGGCCGCACAAACTTTCAAATGCTGCAGCAAGACACAGGAGGGAGCCGGCAAGATGGTAAACACCTGGGGGCAGCAGAGGAAAACACTGCATCACCCTCGACCGTGGCCACACAAAATACTTCACAGGGCCGCATGCGGCCTTCGGGCCACAGGTTAGACACCCCTGACATAGAGCATATTCCTTCTATATGCACTGTGTATAGACACTCTTGGTGGCATAGTTGGAGTCGGGGTGGGGTTATGATGAATGCACATATTTAAAATATGTGTACATTTACCCCTTCTTTGGAGCAGGTATAAATTTGTGCATGTGAATTTGCATATTGTTGGGACTGGTACTGGGTGCTTATTTTATATAGGCACATAGGTACTTATGTTGCTTTTATGAAATAGATGCCTTGTTGTTACTGTGGCACAGATCCTGTCCTATAAAATTACCCCCACTCGGAGTGATTTCAAAAGCCATTTGACTAGGTAAATGGGTTATTTCAAAACTGCCTACCTTCCCTGTGGGCAGTTGTGCGAGCTGATGGGCTTTTGAATTTTTGCACGCATCAAGATGTATTGTTTTGCTTTGACTGTTGCTGTTCTTTGCCAGTCCACGGAAACTGCTGCCCTAGGTAACTGCATATTCTGCCTAACAGTTAAATCGACCTTAGATGATCTTCCTTTACACACATCTTCGAGTCCTTCCAAAAAATTGATCTACTTTCCAAGGATCCACCCCAACAATTCACATCTTCTAGAGCCCAATCAAACAGATGATCCTTTTACTAAAGAAGCTTCTACCAGTTGGGAAGGGGGCAAATATTTCAGGCTTTACTTGCAAGTGACAATGGCAGATTTCAGCTTTTCACAGGGACATGTCTTATGCCCTAGTGGAGCCACTGCTAGGTATCTGCGGCCGGTGATTAAAAAAAAAAAAAAAAAAATCCCTAACGCAGCTTGATAAAAGGGGACCTTAATAAATAAGAAATAAACAACAATATAGAAAATAAAGTGATACCTCTTTATTGACCACATTTAAAATTATCCTGACCTATGAAAGGAGGTGTTTGGCCTCTAAAAGCTGGCTTAAAAATTTAGCCCAATAAAAAAGTATCACCATATTCTGTTTTTTGTTCTATTATTATTTGTCAACCTTTGGTGTGTGAGCTAACACAGCTATCTTCACTAATTAGTCAGTATGTGGTAAAGTAGATATACTAACTGATTAACGCAGAGATGCCCCCTCCAAGAAAATGCTAAAAATATTTTTTAGTGCCTCCAGATTTGGAAATTACCACAGGATGCTTGAGCGAATCCTGTGGTAAGCCATTTTTAAGCTGCAGTAGCTTAGTAAAACGGCCCCTAAAACAGGTTTCCAAAGAAGCAGAATACGAGCCAGGCATACTCAGCTGAGTTCTGGGAAAGGTCAGAAGCAGGTCAAGTAGCAAGATCCTTTTCCAAGTGAGTAAGCCACGCCTTGAAACTCCCGTCTTCGGTGACTATGGATTATTTATTCAAGGTTTACTGCACTCATTCTTAGATATAATACAATGTGTGTGTGTGTGTTAATGATGGGGGAAGTATATAATTTACACAGACTGAGCTAGGCAAATTGCAAAAAGGACAAGTTGGGCGACCTTCCAGAATAAATAAAGGGAGGGAAATCTTGTTCAACCTGGATAATCTGGTCAGGCAAATCCTTGTTACCCATGGCTTTCATATTCTAAGCCCTCCCTCTCTATTTCACCTCCTGCTTCAGGACACAGAAAAATCTTATTTCTTCTGCATTTCTTTCTCAAAAAGGTCCAAGAAGATCCACCCAGAACTAATGCAGCCTACTTTCTGGGACACACAAATATTTGCAATCAGCTATGAGAAATGTGCTTCTCTGATATCTGGTATTTCAGTTTCTATTATTATGACAAGTTTTCTTTATAGGTATGGAATATGTCTACTTTTTGAAGGGTCTGTATACATAGACAGAGAGAAAAATTTCAGTAAGTTTGAACTTGATATTGTAATTTCTTAAAGGTGCCAGATTGAGGATTTCATGGCTTTGAAACCCCTCCTTAACACTCTACTTAGCATCACAAATCCTTACAATTTTGCGTATGACGCCAGACAGAAAAGGTGATTTGAAGGGGGCACACACACATACAAAGAGACAACTATTTAATTGACATATGCATACAATTATAAGCATAGGAGCCAACTTTTGAAAATGATTGGGGGTGCTGATCTCATAACTCACTACAAATTTACCCTCATAAGCACATAAGCATTGCCTCTGCCGAGTCAGACCATAGGTCCATCATACTCAGCAGTCCGCTCCCGCGGCGGCCCCCCAGGTCAATGACCTGTAGTGATCTATTACTCAAGAACATTTTGTCTTGTATAGTAACCCTCTAATTGTACCCCTGGATTCCCTTACCCTTTAGGAACCCATCCAATCCCTTTTTGAAACCCAAAACCGTACTCTGCTCAACTACCCCCTCTGGAAGCGCATTCCAGGTGTCCACCACCCTCTGGGTGAAGAAGAACTTCCTAGCATTTGTTCTGAACCTATCTCCCTTCAATTTTTTTGAGTGTCCTCTAGTTTTTGTTGCCCCCGCCAGTCTGAAGAATCTGTCTCTCTCTACCTTCACTATACCCTTCATGATCTTATATGTTTCTATCATATCCCCTCTAAGTCTCCGCTTTTCCAGGGAAAAGAGCCCCAGCTTCTCCAGCCTCTCAGCATACGAGAGGTTTTCCATGCCCTTTATCATTTTTGTTGCTCTTCTCTGGACCCTCTCGAGTATCGCCATATCTTTCTTTAGGTATGGCGACCAGTACTGGATGCAGTACTCCAGATGCGGTCGCACCATTGCCCTGTATCCAGCAAAGGAAAATAGAAAGCATAAAAAATGTCAAGAGCAGGGCAGGTAATGTGGACAAATCAAAAGCTAGGGTCCTGCTACTGTCTCTTCCTTTATCATACTGTAGTTTCTCAGCATCATATTCATTCTCTCTCTCTCTATTCAGGCCTAATAGCACTTTTCTCCAACCAATCTCTCTCTTCCCTAGTCCATCATCTATACCACACTCTTTTCCTTCAATTTTTTTCCACTTTCCCTAATTTCTTTTTCTTCCTCATGTCTTCGTGTCCTCTTTCCCACCTTCCTACACTCTCTGCACTTTTTTTTCTCCTTCTGGAAAGGCATAATTTTGATTATATTTGGGAGTAGGGGGTTTAAAAGCTCTCTTTCTGCTCCAATCCCTAAATCTTTTTCCTACCCAATTGCTGTCTGATGCAGATTTAGCTCACTCATCCCTTTACTGCTTCCAAATTCTCACTCTCCTCCATAGATGAGCCATCCTTTCCTTTGTAGATTTAACTCATTTTCAATTTGTGACTACCTTTTGACTACAGGCATGGATCATTTCCCTGCTCTGTTCTCCCTAGCTCCAGGCACATTCCTGTTTTCTGGGCCTGCTTCCTCATCCCCTTTTGCATTGCAGTACTTCCCTATGTACTCACAGATTCTGGACTACCCTAAGCCCTGGAAGCCCAGTAAGGATGATAGTTTGAAACCTCAGATTACATGTTGAGTGGGAAAACATATTCCAGCAGACCAGGGCATAGAAGCATACACTCATAATAAGCCACTGTGTTCTGGGTTGCATGCAGGATATTGTTCCATTGGCCAAGGAACAAGCATCCTGCTCGGGGAGCCGAGTTGAGACCTGGGAGATGACTGCAGAGTTTTACCAAGAACCAAAAGGGAAGCAAGGATTCAGCAATTAAACAAGAGGAATGTCAGGAGCCAAACAAAGAAACTCACAAAGTTTGTTAGACAATGGCCCGGATTCTATAAATAGCATCTCGATTGTAGGCAGCAGTAGGCGTCCTACCACTGTCCAATCAGGACGCATGTTTAAAAAAAAAAAAAAAAAAAAAAAAAGCTCCCAAGGCAGGCCACCTACATTGGAGGTGCCTCTGGGAGCATAGGGAGGTGCGCAAGCCCGGCTAAGGCTAGGAGCAGGTGTGGATTGGCCTGGAAGTAGCCTTAGGCGGACTTAGACGGCCGTACGTGTCTCCCTAAGCCAACGAGAGATGCGTACAATGTAGGCTAGCAAAATGCTGTCCTACATTGTAAGTTGACGTGGTCGCTAAGCTTATCATGGCAGGGAATCTCCCATCCTCTGCCGCAATAAGTTTAGTGGCTGCGGCTGCCAGTTCCCCCACCCCCGAATAAACGCAGCAGGAGGAATGCCCAGTCCCTCCTGCCTGGAACACCCCCCCAAGCGAAACCCCCCAAATACCCCTTGCCCCCCAAACAAAACCATAAAAAAGTATTTCCTCAGATTACTCTGGAGCCCATCACCTATTAACTTCATCCTATGCCCTCTCATTACAGGGTTTCCTTTCAAATGAAAGAGACTCGACTCATGCACATTTATCGCTTATAATACTTCTAAGCGGTGCACATTTTAAAAATCAGGGTCAAATATTACAAGAATTAGGACATAAACCAAATCAATTATTGACTAACATGATACAGAAGGATCAAGGGTAGAGCTACAGTAATTATAGGAAAGAAACAAATATGGGAAGAACAAATTGGTTATTAGGGGGAAATGTCTGGAGCCTCTTATGGTTGATGCTTATTTAAAAAGAAATATTATTCAATTAAAGGTTTAATTTTGAAAAGCGTCTTTATATAGAAAAGACTTCAGGGAGCTCTTAAATCTATCCAGAGCTTGTTCTCCTCTTGGCAGGTAGGAAATAAAGGGTAGGATTGAAGGGCCACTACTCTGACTGGAGGAGGGTCACGAGTGGTGTTCCGCAGGGCTCGGTGCTCGGGCCGCTGTTATTTAATATATTCATAAATGATCTAGAAACAGGGACGAAGTGTGAGATAATAAAATTTGCAGATGACACCAAACTATTTAGGGGAGCTCGGACTAAAGAGGACTGTGAGGAATTGCAAAGAGACTTGAACAAACTAGGGGAATGGGCGACAAAATGGCAAATGAAGTTCAACATTGAGAAATGTAAAGTATTGCATGTGGGAAGCAGAAACCCGAGGTACAACTATACGATGGGAGGGATGTTATTGAATGAGAGTAGCCAAGAGAGGGACTTGGGGGTAATGGTGGACAGGTCAATGAAGCCGACGGCACAGTGCGCAGCGGCTGCTAAGAGAGCAAATAGAATGCTAGGTATACTGTATTTTCACGTAGATAACGCGCACCCGTGTAAAATGCGCACACGGGTATAGCGCGCGGGAAACCGACATATATGTAAAAAAAATTTTATATACCGCGCACACCCATATACCGCGCATGCTGCCCCGACTCTCCCGCCGCCACCCGGCTCTCATTTCGCCCGCCCCGACTCTCCTCTGGCCACCCCGACTTTCCTTTCCCCCGCCCCGACTCTCCTCTCCCCCTTAAAGTCCTGTCCCCACCCTGAAAGCCTGATGCCCCCGCCCCCAACATCCGATTCACCCCCCCGCAGGACCGCTTGCACCCCCACCCCGAAGGACCGCTCGCACGCACCCGCACCCCCACCCCGAAGGACCGCTCGCACGCACTCCCACCCACACCCGCACCCCCACCCTGAAGGACCGCTCAGCCCCCACAGCCTCCCGACCCCTCCCCGCTCATCATGTAGAAGCTCCTACCGGTGTCCTGCTGCTTCCTCTTGGCGGTCCCGGCCCTTCTGTGGGAGGTCGGGTCGGGAGGCTGTGGGGGTGCGAGTGGTCCTTCAGGGTGGGGATGCGGGTGCGGGTGGGAGTGCGTGCGAGCGGTCCTTCGGGGTGGGGGTGCAAGCGGTCCTGCGGGGGAGGGGGTGAATCGGACGTCGGGGGGGGGGAACTATGTAAAAAAAATTTGTAAAACGCGCTCATGCGTATACCGCACAAGGTTATGCATGGTTTGTAAAAACCGTGTATAACTTGCGCGTTATATGCGTGAAAATACGGTAATCAAGAAGGGCATTACAACCAGGACGAAAGAAGTTATCCTGCCACTGTATTGGGTGATGGTGCACCCACACCTGGAATACTGCGTCCGGTTTTGGTCGCCATACCTTAAGAAGGATATGGCGTTACTCGAGAGAGTTCAGAGACGAGCGACACGTCTGATAATAGGGATGGAAAACCTTTCATACGCTGAGAGATTGGAGAAACTGGGTCTCTTTTCCTTGGAGAAGAGGAGACTTAGAGGGGATATGATAGAGACTTATAAGATCATGAGGGGCATAGAGAGAGTAGAGAGGGAGATTCTTCAAACTTTCAAAAAATAAAAGAACAAGAGGCCATTCGGAAAAGTTGAAAGGGGACAGATTCAATACAAATGCCAGGAAGTTCTTCTTTACCCAACGTGTGGTGGACACTTGGAATGCGCTTCCAGAGGACGTTATAGGGCAGAATACAGTACTGGGATTTAAGAGAGGATTGGACATTTTCCTGCTGGAAAAGGGAATAGAAGGGTATAAATAGAGGATTACTGCTCAGGTCCTGGACCTTTTGGGCCGCTGCGTGAGTGGAAAGCTGGGCAAGATGGACCTCAGGTCTGACCCAGCAGAGGCATTGCTTATGTTCTTAAAGCATAACTGTGGAGCTTATATTATAAATATTTCTGTTCTCCTAGTATTAATTATTTTTAACGACGGGATTACAAGCAAATTTTTGATCTTATTTACCATCCCTTTCCTAATAATTCATAGCGTCCTTTTTGCTTGCACACTGGGCAGAAGATGTCAAGTATTGTCGCCACAATAACACCTAGATCTTTTTCTTGGGTGCTGACTCTTAAGATGGCTCCTAGCATCAGGTATGTATGATTTTGATTATTCCTCCTGATGTCCATCACTCGCTGCTGTCTGACCAGAACATAAAGAGAGCTCTTCCTTTTAGGTTCCTTGGGGCACCAGATTATATTGAAGCCATCAGGGTTAGTGTTGGGGGCATAATTTTGAGGTTTGCCTTTGGTGTCAGATAACTTGAGCCTTCTCTGGAAAGGGGGACATGAAACCTTTCAAAGCTCTACCTCCTATTTTTCCCCTTGGGTACACTACACAAGTCCAAGTCTAGGCCAAACTCTGAAAGATTTATTATGTTTTATATTCAATTCCCTGACTGGGTATCACTCAGGAGTCTCCCCCTGGCTCTATAGCTTCCCGGTGTTGTATAGTAACTAACCCCCTCCTTTACAAAGCTGCATTAGCGTTTTTAGCGCTGGCTATGATAGTAACAGCTCAGTCGTTCACAGGAGGCTTTGTAAAGGAGGGGGTAAGCAAATGTAACTATTTACTGTACTAAGTAAAAGTTTTATTACTTTTACTTATAAAGAAGTACAGGATAACCTTTGTTACTTTTATTTTTGCTGAAGTAATCATTTCACCAATTTTCACAACTTTTACTTAGTTACATCTGTTGTTTGAAGTTAAAAATAAAATCAAGATGTAAATGACGATTCTTCAATAAACCAAATGAAATAGCAAAACCTGGAACAGGTTTTTTTTGCTATTGTAAATCTCGTCATCTTAAATTTTGCTATCCAGTGAATTTAACCTTTGACAATAAGTGTTGAAGTGGCTAATGTTTTCCAGCCAAAATTTGAAATGGAGATAAAGCTGAAGTTGGTGGCAGTTCTTGATAAACAGATATGTCTACCACAACAGACTGCTGGTCCTTTAATGGAAAATTTTACATTGGGGTGATTTTCTACTAGATTGATAATCTTTAGAAAGGAAGTCTGCTTGTCTGGCCCTAAGACTGAAGGGTTCCCTTCCCACACATCTGATATTCTTGCCTCAGTTCAAAGATATTCAAACAGATTTGCCATTAGATGAAAAATTGCTAGAACCACAATGATTCCAATTTTGCGAAAGATTTCTTCTGTAATTGGCCAAAGATGAAAGTGATGAATTAGACCAGTGTTTTTCAACCTTTTTTGGGCAAAGGCACACTTGTTTCATGAAAAAAATCACGAGGCACACCACCATTAGAAAATGTTAAAAAATTTAACTCTGTGCCTATATTGACTATATATAAAGTAATTCTCTTGAATAGGAATCAAATAAACACAAAGAAAGTATTTTATAATGCTGCCACCGCCAACAACACCGTTGGCGGCGGTGGCACTCAAGTGGCTAAAGAGCCGCAGTTTGCCGGCCTAGGGACAACACTGGAGGGTGGCCAGCTGTGCACCCCCTTGGGACGTAAACCCGGGGTGGGGCAGACTGCCCCCCCCACCCTGGTATGCCACTATCTGTACCTCACTCCCTCCCTATGACCAAAAATTCTCCTTTCTTCTATTCCCCGTGTACACAACCATCTCTTTCCCTCCCTTCCTCTCTCCAAAGTCCATGCCTTCTGTGTCCAAAAACCCATTCCCTCCCCCACCTCAGCATCTCTTTCCCTCCCTTCCTCTCTCCCAAGTCCATTTCTTCTGTGTCCAAAAACACATTCCCTCCCCCACCTCAGCATCTCTTTCCCTCCCTTCCTCTCTCCCAAGTTCATGCCTTGTGTCCAAAACGCACTCCCTCCCCCCTTTTGTGTTCCGTGTTTGCCTACCAGCCCATCTTTGCAACTTTCTCAGCAAAACGAAGCTCAAGCCGCGAGGCTTGTCTTCTGCTTCCTGCCTGCCCTGCCGCGCACAAATAGCCGAACGGAAGTATTCTCCGACGTCAGCGCTGACGTCGGAGGGCAGGCTTTGCTTAAGCCCTCCCTCCGACGTCAGCGCTGACATCGGGGAACGCTTGCGATCGGCTATATGTTAGCTGCAGGGCAGGCAGGAACAGAAGACGAGCCTCGCGGCTCGAGTTGTATTGAACTCCGCGGGTCCCCCGTCCAGCTCTCTCCTGTCCACGTGGGGCGGATCGCCCCTCTCCCTAGACTGGTGGTACTGCCCTGATGGCGGCCCTGACCGTACGGCACACCAGGCAACATCTCGCGGCCGATGATGATAAAGTATTCTTCACTATATGGAAGTCAAATGTTTCAGACAGAGATTCCCAATTCTGTCAAAAGACATTGCAGCCTGGCTTGATTTGAAGGAACTTTTAAAATCAGATTGAGCAATCCACTTTCTGTCAGTGCAGTTGTTGAATACCTTTTCAGCTTTTCTGGTTTGATGACTCACAAGCACACTTGCATGAGTGACAGTTATTTTCAAAATGTAGTTTTACTAAAAGCAAAGTGGATTGAATTGTAAAGCAATAAAGTTCTTGGGATAAAAACATTAAGAACAGTTCCATTCATTGTAGTTATGATACTTTTACTTTTTACTCAAAAAGAATTATATTAGGCAATAACTCCATTTTACAAAAGCGTACTGTAGTTTTTAGCGCCAGCCACATTGGTAACAGCTCCTATACTTATAGGAATTCTGAGTGTCGGAGCTGTTACTGCTGCAACTAGCACTCAAAGCCACGCTGCGCTTTTGTAAATACATTTTTAATGTGTTCTTCACTGTACTTTTACTTAAGTAATTGAAAAATACATTTATTTTTACTTTTACTTAAGTACTTTGAATAACGCTTCAGGTTCTTCTTTTTATATCTATAAGGCATAATTTTTTTCCTTGTCTTTAATTACACCTCCAATTTAGGATGGTCTGTCTTTAAAAAATCAGTTTTGGAAGAAGAAATTCATTCAGTGTTTTCTAGTATATATGACCGTGCCAGAAATCATTGTGTTAGATTTATGCACTGTGAGGGAGGGAGTGGAATAGTGAGTGGCAGGTGTCCCTAAGAACACTCCCTCAATGAGGTTGCAGTTGAGCCAGAGTAGGGTTACCAGATGTCCTCTTATTTAGGAAGGTGTCCCATGTTAACCCAGCATTAACCAGTTAGCACATGGTATTCCTAACATACTAGCTGGTTAATGCCTCCATGCCTATTCTCTGTCCATGACACCCCTCCCCTCTGTAAAAAAATATTTTATTAAAAAAAGTGCATGGGTACTACACACAAACAGGCAAAATACAGCAAAAAGCTCTAACACATTTTGTGGTGGCCTGTTTTTCCCATGGTAATTGTGCATTAGGGCTAACAACCCTTTAGTAAAAGGGTCCCTATATTTTTAAGACATTCTAATGAACCAAAAACACAAATAAATATATCCTACTAAATTAAAAAAAAAAAACAGGAAATGGGAGGAACTAACCTACCTTGGGAGCAGGAGTAGCCTAATGGTGAGTACAGCAGTCTGAGAACCGGGATCAGTTTCCACTGCAGCTCCCTGTGACTCTGGGCAAATTACCTAACCTTCTATTTGTACCTGTTGCAAAAGAGGGTTGCTGACAACGATTCAAGAGAAATACAGATGCAATAGCGGTGACTGCTGGGATGGAGAGGGGTGCACTAGAAGCCTGCAGCATTTCCAGTTGGGGCTGGTGACAGAAGTAGAGACTCTCCCCAACCCGCCACACATGTTAAAGAAAGCACATATGTGCTGTATGTCAAATTTTTGGTGTCACCTCCCAGCTCTAACCTATAGCCTTCACTTCCTCCTTATTTTTCCTATCCTCCCATACCTCTAGACCTTCTGTAAAAGCTTAGGTTTCTCCTGGATCAGAGAAGTTGCAGCATGGCCTTTGTCCCACTGCTTTAGAACAGCAGCATATAACTGGCCAAAGGACTTCAAGCCAACACATGCTCACAATCACTATAGCAGCCCATCTTCTTTTCCATTTCCCTCTTCCTCTGGTCTGAATTTCCTGGGGAGCTTGCCCAAATAGGAGCCAGTAGGCCAGGGCTCCTCTGTTTTGGCAGTAGGCCAGGGCTCCTCTACAGGATATGAGAGAAAAGAAGTAGAGAGGCAAAGGAAAAGAAAGACTAGAGATTGTAGAATGATGTAGTTGTACGGCAGTTTTCTCAGATTCCCTGAACACGTTTTCTACATATGAACTCCAAGTCAAACCCAGAAAGTTCCCAGCAAGGTCAAGAGCAAGGTCAACTGTGTGAAGCCTGCTTCATGACCCTTCATAAACTGAGCCATCACCAACCAGTTGAAGGTTACTGCTCTGGAGAAAAGAGAAAACTACAATGTTAATACAATTAATGTATCCCAAATTCTACCATCCTAAGCTCAATGACTGTCAGTCCAAATCTGATGTATCCCCTCAGGAATGGAGCATTGTGCTTGAACAGTGGTATTAGATCACCGAGGCAGTGCTGTGACATAGTTGAAGGGGAAGAGTCCAACTTTTCCATGTAATCTGCCCATCCACCAACAAGGATGAGAGCTATCTAGAACCTCAATGATGTCATCACAACGGAATCCCAGTTCATCTTGCTCCAAGGCTTCAAAATCATACAGTGCCTGGACCAGTCTCACTTGCTGAAAACACAGAAGAGGACAGAAATATATTTATAAATTTATATAGTGTTGTTAACAAACCACATTTACACACAATGACCATGAGGCAGAACCAGTCTGAGGGGTATGCTAAGGTCAAAACTGCAAACTCCAAAAGATGGAGGAGTAAAGTCACTGGATGCTGGTAAAACAGAGAAGAGAAGTGGGAGGAAGGCAGGTTGGGAGGAGAAAGAAGTCAGTGTCTGTGCTTTAGGCAAGAAGAGAAATTGGTGCCAATAAAGTAGAAAAAGCAAAAATAATAATGGAAAAAGACAGTGGAGAAATAAAGGGATATCCCCTGGGCAAGAATGTAGAGCAAGGAGAAGACCAAACTCTTTCTAAGACAGTTTTACCTTATAAGGCTTACCAGAGGAAGAGAGGAGCAGCAGACAAGACCTAGAGTCCCAAGGAGGGACTGCTACGGTCAAAGAACTGAGTGAAGCATTAATGCAGGAGAGGAAAAAACAAACTGGAGAAAACAGTCAACAATTGGAACCAATGGGCCAATGAAACTTCCTGGCAGGTGGTTGCAGTCTTTTCAGGATTCTGGGGAACATGCCCAGTGAAAGCTGAAAGTACAGTGACTTGGATTTTGTTTAATGAAAGCAAGAGAAAGGGTCGGAAGACTCATCTGTAGGGAAAGACCTTCATTTGTAGAAGCAGCAGTGGAAATTAGAGGTTTCAGTAGAGAATAAAAGGTCGTTGGTACATTTAGACATATGAGGGAACTGGGCTGTCAACTAGTAAGCCCTGCCCAGCATTAATACATTAGTGATTTCTATTCCGCCTTTACCTTGCAGTTCAAGGCGGATTACATAAGAAATTGTTATGATCTTAAGAAGTACATATTAAGAAGAATTTGAGGAATAGTTTGAACATTTTCAAATTTGCTACGGAGTATATTGGTAATGCAGTTTGGAACATTATTGGTTGTGTTATATTGGTTTTATGTATTTTTTGAAGAGTAGGGTTTTTGTTTCTTTTTTGAAAGTTTTGTAGTCTGTGGTTGAAATAAATAATTAATTACAAGTAAATAATTACAAGTTTTCTTTTATCTTTAGAAATTGCTTATTGTAATGATGATGCACTCCATGGATACAAATAAATAAAACAAATGGAATGATAATATAAATAGATAAATGAAAACGTTTAAAGGAGTAAGTAGTACATAAAAATCAAGCTACAAGTACTACTACTATTATTTATTATATCTATGCTACCAGATGCATGCAGTGTTGTACATTAAATACACAAGAGACAGTCCCTGCTCAAAAGAGCTTACAATCTAATTATTATAGACACACAGGACACATGCTCATGAAGGGAAATACAAAAGGATAGACATCCTCACAGTCCCCAAAATCCATTCACTCCAGATCAGCTCACACATCCTTTTGCACCCCAATATCTAAACACCACAAAATCAGCCAGGTAAACGACAACATACTCGTGCTCTTTCCGTTTGATCCACTCCATTTATCACAATTTATGAAGGCCTCTACCAACCAATTTGTTTGTTGATAAGTATTGCTTTTATGGGTGTTTTAAATATTTTTCTATTTCATATTTTTCTAGTGATCAGTCCTTTGGCAGAATGATAAAATGGGTGGAATACAAATTAAAATGAATATAAAATAATCAATATAACACATAGAAGTCAATATTTAGCAGCACCTAATCCAGCTGAAGATACACTTATTTGACAGGTTGACCCCTAGAGGAACTACTGCTAGAGCAGTGGTCTCAAACTCAAACCCTTTGCGGGGCCACATTTTGGATTTGTAGGTACTTGAAGGGCCGCAGAAAAAATAGTTAATGTCTTATTAAAGAAATGACAATTTTGCATGAGGTAAAACTCTTTATAGTTTATAAAACTTTCCTTTAACAGTTAAAAGGAAAGATATATCTATATATATAAAATCGGAGGTATGTATGTGTGTATGTGTGTGTGTATGTGCCGCGATCACGCAAAACCGGCTTGACCGATTTTAACGAAACTTGGTATGCAGATCCCTCACTACCTGGGGTGATATGTTCTGGGGGTCTCGCGGCCCACCTGCACACGTGGGCGGAGCTACAAACAGAAAATCAGATATCACCCATTCATGTCAATGGAAAAAATGTAAAAAGCTGCCATTCTCACAGTAATTCAAAAACGGCTTGACCGATTTGAACGAAACTTGGTATGCAGATCCCTCACTACCTGGGGTGATATGTTCTGGGGGTCTCTCGGCCCACAACTCTATGTTGCTTGCTCAAGGGTGGGTTCACCCAACAATTTATATGTTCTTGCTCCTGGAGGTGAAACTAAAAATGTTGTTTATAATCACGTTTTACATTAGTTGTATTGTATTCATTTTGTCAAATATTTCACATTATAATTTGAATATTGTACTTTTTATTAAGCTGTAAAACAATAATTTCATTCACAACTATAAAGTATCTTTATTTGAATCCATTTACAGTGTTATTGCTATAATTAAATACCCGTGCAACACCGGGGCATCAGCTAGTAAACTATAAAGAGTTTTACCTCATGCAAAATTGTCATTTCTTTAATAAGACATTAACTATTTTTTCTGCGGCCCTCCAAGTACTTTATTTTTTTCTGCAGCACTCACATTTAAAGTTCAATATCTTTTCTTTCTCAAAACTGGCACATTTCAATCACTAAATTGAAAATAAAATCATTTTCCTACCTTTGTTTGGTAATTTCATCAGTCTCTGGTTGCACTTTATTCTTCTGACTGTGCATCCTATACTTCTTCCCTTCTTTCAGCCTCCTGTATGCTTCCTCTCCTCCAGACCTCATTCCTTCCCCCAACTTTTTCTTTCTTTCTCTATGTCTGTCTTTCTCTGATTCCGTGCCCCATTTTTTGCTTTGTTTCTGGTTCCCTGTCCCCCCTCCTTCTTTCTTTCTTTCTTCCTTCCTTCCTCCGTGCCCCATTTTTTGCTTTTTTTTCTGGCTCCCTGTCCCCACCCCGTCTTCTTTCTTTCTTCCTTCCTGCCATCCCCATGCCACCGCCGCTGCGGAATAGGCTGCTGCCGCTGTCGCTATCGGGAACAGGCCGAGATCTCCCTGCTTCTTATCTGCACGGGGCCGACCAACTCTCGCTGCCCGACGTCAATTCTAACGTTGGAAAGGACATTCCGGGCAGCCAGGCAGCGATTGGCTAGCCAGAACATCCTCTCGACGTCAGAATTGATGTCGGGCCGCGAGAGTTGGTCGGCCCCGCAGGGAAGAGAAGCAGGGAGATCAAAGAACACGGTGCCGGCCTGATCCCTGATGGCAGCAGTGAGAAGGGAAGGGAAGCAGGTTGGGCACCACTTCTCTAGACGAGCCGCGAGCCGCACTCTAGGGAGAACAGTGGACCGCCCCCCCTCTTGGTATGCCACTGGAGCAGCAGCGTGTCTGGGTGGCTCGTTCGTTCAAAGCTGCGGGTGGCGGCTCCTTGCGAGATCCGTGCCTGCGTCTGAAGCCTCTCTGATGTTGTGATATCAGAGAGGCTTCCGATGCAGGAGTGGATAGCGCAAGGAGCCGCCAACCCGCGGTTTTGAACGAACGAGCCGGCTGTTGCTCCAAAAGGAAGAGAATGATCGCCTCCAGACCGCGGGCCGCAAATAAAACCTGGAGAGCCACATGCGGCCCGTGGGCCGCGTGTTTGAGACCACTGTGCTAGAGGGATTTAGGTGTTGTTTTGAACTTTGGTATCAATGGGAGAGGAGCAGCTACGAGCCACCAGTAGGTAATGAGGAAATGAGTAGGGTAGGGGATGTCTGAAGAAAGAATGTCAGAGGTAAGGAGCTCTTGGATACAATGGCAAAGCGAGAGTAGCAGGTGCCCCCCCCATGCCCTCCTCACCACCCCACCACTCCTTTCCTGCCTTCCTTCCTACACTTGCACCCTCCCTTCACCCCTCCCCCCCGTACCTCTTTAAATCTTTGCTAGTGCAAGCAACTTCTCTGGCCTGCTGTTTGCACCGGCATTGGCTTTCCCTCTGACATTATTTCCTGACCCCATGACCTAGAAGTGATTTCAGAGGGGAGCCAGGCTGGTGCAAGCAGCATGGCAGAGAAGTTGCTTGCATTGCTGAAGATTTAAAGAGGTACGGCAGGGGGAAAGGAGGGCGTGAGTGTGCCGGTGCTCCCACCAAGATGTCGTCCAGGGCGGTTCCCCCCCTCCCCCGCACTATGCCACTACTTGAGTAGTAGGGACATTTCCATGATATTCAAAGCTATTTAACTGGCCAGAATTGGCTGCTGACATAGTATTTTAGTGACTGAGAATATTCACTGTGGGATAACAGGTTATTTCTGCTAAATATTCAAGGTCAGTGCTGAAAAGTTAACTAGCTATACTGCATGATAAACCGGTAATATTCAGTATTGACTGGCTAAGTTTAGGGGGCAAATCTGGCTGCATAAATACTGTGTTTCCCCGAAAATAAGACAGTGTCTTATATTAATATTGAGCCCAAAAAATGCACTAAGGGGCTCATAATCAAAATGGAAATACGTATAAAATTCCATCTAAATAGGCACTTGGACGATTAATAAGACAAGTTGTCCAAGTGCCGATAACTGAAATGGGTCTTAGACATATTTAAAAACAGTTTAGGTCTCTTCAGTGCTGCTGTACGCGTAGAGCTGAAAGAGGCATTTTAGGAGGAGTGGTCAGGGCGGGATGTGGGCTGAGCTACACTTAGTTGTACTGCAAGTATAACCAAAAGTTTGACGAGACTGCCTAGACGGAACTTTTATGTTGTGACTTAGGTGATATAAAAACAGGTCTAAATGCCCAGAAGGTATCCAAAGTGACCAGATAATCACTAAGACACAAAGTACAGACCCCCACACACTGTCCCAGTGATCACTGACTTCCCCACAACACCATAAAAATTGGAATAAAAAAGTATATACCTGCCTCCAGAACCTGTCATAGGAAAGCCTAGTAGAGCAGCACAGAGGTGGCTTAAGTAGTCTGGGGCTAGTAGGTTTTGAGGGGCTCACAATAACCTATAAGGGAGTTCTGGTGAGATGTTTATGTGGCACCCTTTTAGTGAAGTTCGCAGCAATATCCTGTAAGGTGCCACTACTGTGTTGCTATGTCTGGGTGTCACTTTGCTGACCCCTCCCAGGTCCAAAAGGTCTTGTTCTAGGCAATTTTGACTTGGACGATTTTTTGGATAAGAATTGGGTATAAAGATAGACGACTTAGCGGTCTGGATGATCAAACAGCTGGATGTATAATTAGACAATTCTCAAAAAAAAAAATTTTGGATATATTTTTCGAGAATGGATTTTAGACACTGCTGACTTTGGGCTACTAGCGACTTAAGCCCAAAACGGACTTAGACGCATCTTTTGATTATGCTCCTCCCGGACTTAATTTTAGGGTAGGTCTTATTTTTTTCATATACAATGATCATCTCTCCCTTCCTCTACTCCACCCTAAATCTTCATCTTTCCTTTCTCTCCCCCACATGTGCAGCATCTTTCCTCCCTTCTCACCCATCCCCTTGTGCCTTCCCTCTGCAGCATCTTTCTCTCCCTCCCATCCCCTTGCACTGTGCACAGCATCTTTCTATCCCTCCCTCCCATCCCTCATGCAGCAGAACCCTTGCCCAGCTTCTATCCCTCCCTTCGTGCAGCTGCAGCAGAATCCTTGAGCAGCCCCCCTGCCCCACAGCCGAACTCCCGCTGACCATTCCATCTTTCTATCTCTCCCTCTCATTTGAACTCTGCCGACCGCGAGACCTACATACCTCCCTCCACGGAGCAGCATTGGCAGCACTCTAAACAGGCTGCTTTTCAGCTTTTTCCCGCCGGGGCTTTCCGTGAACTGCATTGCTGATGACATCATCCGTGATGCAGCAGAGGGAATGCCCTGGCAGGAGAAGGCCACGAAGCAGCCTGTTTAGAGTGCTGCCAATGCTGCTCTGTGGAGGGAGGAGGTAGTAGGTCTCGCGGTCAGAGGGTCAGCGGGGTTTGGACGGGAGAGAGAGATGGAAAGATGGAAGAGTCAGCGGGGGTTCAGCTGCGCAGCAGAGGCAGGATTGGGCAGGGGGAAGTGCTGCTAAGACCTACCCTTAAAATCATGCTAGGGCTTATTTTGTGGGTAGGTCTTATTTTCGTGGAAACACAGTAGTAGGCCTATCTTTGCCTGCTATTAATTTAATCAGCAAGTGCTGAATATTCGCTTAGCCCCCCCCAAAAACCCAGTCATTGGAAATAGCATTTTGATTGATTGATTGATTGAGATTTATTAATCGTCTTTATGAAGAGATTCATCCAAGGCAGTGTACAACAGGTATAGTTTAACCTAGCAAAGGATTAGAGAATGACACGGGGGACCGTTTACCGCGGTAAACCGTGGTCACCGCAGTAAATCCGCAGAAATGGGATCATTTGCAACTGGTTTACCGCAGGAATGGGGACAAGACCTTTCACTACCCCGTGGAAGCAGTGAAAAGACTTGCTCCTGTGGTACAAAAATTGCGCCTGTGTCAGACTCGGCATCTCCTCCCCAGCTCCTCTTGGGCCTATTTTACCTTCAGGAGCCAGCTATTCCAGATAAAGATAGAAGGAACCGAAAACCAAAGTCTCAGACCAATGTGATTTGAAGAATAAAATTACCAGACAACAAAAAGTAGAAAAAATTAATTAATTTTTCTGTATTTTTTGCTCCATAAAACATACTTTTTCCACCCCTCCCTCTGCTGCCGCATATTTTAACCCCCCCCCCCCCCGCCGCCTATTTTTAATGCTCCCCGCCACATATTTTAAAAAAACAAAACAAAAACCCATTGCTGCTGCATCTTTAATCCAACCTGCCCGCCCGATGCCTTGTACCTGGTGGTCTAGCGAATTTCCTGGCCAGAAGCGCAGAGATCAGGAGCAAGTCCTCTGCGCTCCTGCCTGGGCCCGCACCGATCTCCGAATGGCTGAAATCAGCCCTCGTGAGACTCGCGAGAACTAACTGCAGCCATTTGGAGATCGGCACGGGCCCAGGCAAGAGCGCGGAGGACTTGCTCCTGATCTCTGTGCTTCTGGCCTGTGCGCCGCTGGCTGGGCAAGATGAGAGCCATCTAAGGAGGGAGGAATAAAAAAAGGTACCGAGGGGGTATGATTAAAGGTACGGGGGAAGGGGGGGAGGGAGGATGATTAAAAAAGGTACTGGGGGGTACATAGGGGGATGATTTATGGTACTGGGTGGAGCGTGTGGTTGTATGGGGGATGATTTAAGATACTGGGGGCATGTGGGGGTATGGGGGATGATTTAAGGTACTGGGAGGTATGGGGGATGATTTAAGATAATGGGCACATGGTTGTATGGGGATGATTTAAGGTACTGGGGGGCACATGGTTGTATGGGGGGATGATTTATGGTACTGGGGGGGCCTGCCTGCCTGCCTGTCACTAGGCCACTAGGCCTGCCTGCTCTGTGCCCTGCCCTGGCCTAACACTAGACCACCAGGGGGGGGGGGGGAGAGGAGACAGAGCACAGAGCCTGGCAGGGAGAATTTGGTTCAGAATGTTTTTTTCTTGTTTTCCTCCTCTAAATCTAGGGTGTGTCTTATGGAGCGAAAAATACAGTATATTTTGTGATTCAGATTTGAAATATGTATCCTACTAGAGCTGGTATTAGACATAACTGGGGACCGCAAAGCCCAGGTTGTGCTTTAGCTTCCAGCTGGCTTAGGGCTTTCTCTCTCTGACCAGGGGGCAGTTTCTCTAGTTGCTCTCCCCTAACACTATTCCTGCCATGTGTGACTGAAGTATTCTGTTAGCTTAATTTTTCTATGTAGCATTCTGTAGTAATTTTGTTTGTTCAGTTTTCACAATAGTGGAGGGGATATTTGTGAAAGGGAGGGGAAACAGAGATTTTGTTGATCCTTGCTCTGTATTATTTGTGTTTATAAAATGACAATTGTACAGAATAGTCTCTTTTTATATTTTAATACAATAAGTTCAGTATAAAATCATAACTATTCAAGACTTGTGATATCTGACAGTTTGCAGGATGGGGACTGAGCTCGCAGGGATGGGGCAGGGATGGGGACGAGCTCATAGGGATGGGGCGGGAACGGTGATAAATTTTTCCCCTGTGTCATTCTCTACATTGGATATCCGGCTTTAGCGCTGACCATAGCACTTATGGTGGACTGTCTGCTTCTAGCTGAATATCGACCCCATTGAAATCAGAGGTGTTTGGAATCAGGGAGAATATTTGATTTTCTTTAAGAGGCTCTCTGGGAAGGAAAGAATTTAAACACTAGTTGAGATGAAACAATTGAGCATAAATAGGTCAATTCTATAACCTCAGTGCTAATATTTACACACATGACGTTGAACTAGCATTATCTTTCCTTCCTGGAAGTGCTATCAGGATGTCAATGTACGACCTAATGCTTCCAGAAACCTAGAATGTTCTTCCTGTAATGAAGGCACATTGTGGTGACCTGCTACACACTGCACCGCAGGACCGTGAAGTTCTATGCGGTTTATAATGTTACAAATTGAGTAGAACTAACAAAGTTAGAGATTGGTGAATAACAACACAAAGGCTCTGTTGCATCCTACACCCTTCATCATACGAGTGCCTATATGCCCCCTTTCTTTTCTCCCATAGAACTTGCTCTCAACTGACCTCATCCGTTCTACACAGACTGTAATATGTAAATGAAGTATCTCACTCTGGGCCTCAGGTGTGTGTTACAAAATCCAAGAATATTTTCCATACCACAGAACACAGGCACTCAGTATAAGAGGCCACAAGCCCCCAACTTTCAGGCTGCTCTAGGTACCTGGATCACTCATCCAGGGTCCAGTAACCCTTTCTCTCCATCCTGGTGGTTCCACTGTCTACCCCTTTCCTGCCCCCTTCCCGGTTCCAACGTCCCTTCTTCCCCATGGCCTGTGGTCTGTCTCGCCTTTTCCTCTTGTCGCCAATAGCAACACTGCTTCAACTGAATCAGCCTGCCTCCTACCCTTACTGACACAACTTCAAGCTGGAATCATTAAAGGGGGGAGGGAGGAAGGGGGAATGGAAAGGGGCAGACACAGGAACATGGGGGGTATTGGAGAGGAAATGAATCAGATGCTGGAACTGGGAAGGTAGGGGGAAGAAAGGAATGGCGACAGACACTAGACCTTCAAGGTGTAGAGGGAAAGAGAGATGCTGGACCCATGGATAGGGAGATAAAGGAGCTGCTGTTTTTAGTGGAGAGAGGGGGAGAAGAGTTGAAAGGAGAGTGTTCCATCTCAAATGAGAAGCTACATTTGAGATGGAACACTATGGATGTTTCTAATATATCAGAGTGTTCGAACCAAGAAAATATTGTATCAGCCACAATAGTGGTAACTTTTGCTTTAATATCTGATAAAGAGTGGTTGCTGAGAATGTTATTTCCTACAGAGGCTGGGAAGGGAGGAAAATAGATGCTGCATGGGCTGGGGTTAAGACTAGGGCTACTAGGGATACATGCTGCAGGGGCTGGAAAAGTGGGAAGGGAGGGAAACAGTTGCTGCACAAGCTGGGGGAGTGGATACTGTGGTGGAGAGGAGGGTGGGAGATATATTGGATGTTGTGGGGATGAGAGAAGGTTGGGACAGATGGAAAGGGATACAAAAGCAAGGAATGTTGGACATCATGGTAGAAGGAATGGAGGGACAGATGTGACATGGTGCTGGGGGGGGTAATAGAAGGAGAAATGTTGGTCATAGAGCCGGTGGGCAGAGGCAAAAGATGCTGTATAGGGTCTGGGGGATGAGAGAAGGAGTAATGTTGGATGTGACAGTAGAGGGGGTAGAAGAGATACACCCTGGATCCCCCCTCTCTCTCTTGATGTCTCTCAAAAGTCCATGTCCTTCATACTCATCTTGAGACATTCAAGGAGAACATGAGAGCATACTCAGAGAAGCAAGGTGAGTGCTTCCACCAGGATATACTGAACTTTGAATGCCACTACTAAGGACAATATAATGAGAACATGTTGGGAGACTACATCAGGGGGCTGATTCATGAAAGTGACTTTCAATATAATTGCAAATCTTGAAATCTTCTGTGGTCATCTTTGTATAACTTGGTCCCACTTCTCACCTATAAAATGGTCAGACCTCAACAAATTATACAACAAATATAGCCACGCAGCCTGTGACCTTAACCACTGCCCACATCTAGTATGCTATTCCGCACTCTGCTCCTACAATGGATACAAACTCTACTCACAGATGGCCAATTCCCACAAGACCTCAGTGAAATCATCATAACTCCAATCCTAAAAGACCCCAAAGGAGAAACGGACCAACTATCCAACTACAGACTCATAGCCTCAATCCCACTCTACGTAAAACTAATGGAAGGCCTCGTAGCTAAAGCCCTAAACGTATACCTAGAAAACCACAACTTACTCCATCCCACACAATCTGGCTTCATAACCAACTACAGCACTGAGACCCTGCTAGGAACATTCATGGACATCGCGAGACAACATCTCAGCACAGGCAAGAAAATGCTGATCATACAATTAGACCTCTCTGCAGCATTTGATCTAGTAGACCATGACATCTTCTTACAAACTCTAGACTCAATAGGAATTACAAGAAAGGTACTAACATGGTTTAAAGGATTCCTACAATCCAGAACTTATAAAATCAAAACAAACAAAGAAAAATCTGAACCATGGTCCAACCCATGTGGAGTTCCTCAAGGATCACCCCTATCTCCCACACTCTTCAACCTATACATTGCCTCCCTAAGCTCCTACCTAGACAAACTAGGCATTACCTCCTACAGCTATGCAGATGACATCACCATACTCCTCCCCTTTGAGCAACTTGAGCCCTCCATGATAGGCACAGAACATTTGAAACAGTAGCAACCTGGATGAAAGAACACAAACTAAAACTTAACCCTGACAAAACAAACTTCATCCGCCTAGAAAACAGCAAAACCCCAACCTTGACTAACCTAGTAATAAACTCGGTCTCATACCCCATTCAACCCATGCTAAAACTCCTCGGAGTACTGATAGATAGAGGCTGTACCATGCAACCACAAATCAACAAAATAATAAAAACATCATTCACAACCATGAGAAACCTAAGACAAGTCCGAAAATTCTTCGACAGAAAACAATTCCAACTAGTAGTAGGCTTAATAGACTACTGCAACATACTATATCTCCTCTGCCCAGTAACCATGATAAAACAACTTCAAACAATACAAAACACAGCCCTAAGACTTATCTATTCATTGAAAAAAATGTGACCACATCACAGAAGCATACCACGACTCACACTGGCTTCCAATGCAAGCCAGAGTACATTTCAAATTCCACTGCCTACTATTCAAGGCTATAAACGGAGACAGCCCAACCTACTGGAACAATCAACTTACTCAATCCACCTCAACCAGACACAGGAGAACCCACTCAATATGCAAACACCCGCCAACCAAAAATGTCAAATGAAGAAAAATGTATGATAACCTGGCCAACAGAGCAGTGAAACTGGACTGACAACTCATCAATCTGCTGACTTCGACCACAGACTACAAAACCTTCAAAAAAGAAACAAAAACCCTACTCTTCAAAAAATACATAAAACCAATATAACACAACCAAACATATTCCGAACACCTCCTGCAATTCCAACTACTCCTTAGCAAATTAGAAAATGTTCAACCTATTCCTTAAGTACTTCTTAATAACTTAACAAAATGTACCTCTTATTTTCACAATTCTTATGTAATCTGCCTTGAACCGCAAGGTAAAGGCAGAATAGAAATCACTAATGTAATGTAAACCAGTATAAATACATGCTAATTGCGATTCATATGTTGCTTTTTATGACTTTATAAAAATTAAAAGATGAAAATTTGGCATTTTCACATTTTAAAAAGGTAAATTCAAAAATTTGGGTATCCTGGTCACAAAAGCAGTTTTATTGAAATAGACATTTTCTATACTTTTTAAGGCATGAGCAATTAGAAAATTATATTTACTGCCTAGGAACAAAAACCATGTTACACAGTGATGAATAACTGGACTTGTTTGATTTAGAGCTAAGTCTAGACACAGAGGAGTCTAAAGAGAGTGCCACCGCTATGATGTGCCATATTATCTCATAATCTCTCTCAAGTAGTTCACATTAGAGAATGACACGGGGACAAATTTATCCCCATACCTGCAGGAACTCAATTTCCCTGTTCCCGCGAGTTTTGTTGCTGTCCCTGTCCTATTTCTGTAAGCTCATCCTTAACTACATAAGCCTCGAACACTTATGATTTTAAAGTGTTTGAGGCTTGGCAGATGAGGATGGTGCTTGCAGGGACAGGAAAAGAACTCACTAGGATGGGATGGGAAAATGAGTTCCGATGGGGACAGAGAAAAATTTGTTCCCATGTCATTCTTTAGTTCACATCACTGGTCAGCTCTGCAACATGTGAAAGGAGTCCCCCCACTTCTAGACTAACACATTCTGTTTCCTTGATTTCATTTTTGTGAGACTGTCTGATGTGCCTCAGGCTAGGTGCCTACCGATGTAGGTGCCTAACTAGCAATTAATTTTAATTTAAGCCAATTAAGCTAATTAAATAATTAAATTAGGCACCTAAATTGATTAGACACACCAATTTAGGTGCCTAGTTTAGGCATCTTTTATGGAATCTAGGCTTCAATGCCAATAAAAACCAGACCTAAATACCTACGTGTAAGTTAAGCATGGAAAACTAAGAACTGATGATCCCGCATGCCGATGTCAGGTGGGACGGCATTCGTGCATGCGCGAAACGGGCAGTCTTAAGACTTCTAAAGAAGTTAAAGTGACAGTGCACTGTTGCACTATGCTTTTGTCCCAACTTGAGTGCCTGACCAGTCTTCTTTGGATAAAATTGGGGCCCTCAGCAAGCTAAACAGCCCAATTTTATTTGTATAAGGGCCTAGTTATGTGTTCGTTATCCAGGTAGAAACATTTATATATATCAGCTGGTCATTGCTCGCTTGTCTGAGCAACAAGAAAGATTTTCAAGATGAGGGCTTTATTCACAGAGCTCCTTCTCCTCCACTTTTCAAAATCTTTTCAGAGACTTTGCACAGCCTCTAAATTCTCCCCACAACTGGTCAATGTACCAATCTCTCAGTGTCAATTCATTTCCTATGCCTGCAAGAGTTTTCCATTGTTAACTAGACATTCTACCCTAAGAACTCCTGCCTCTGTTCACTGAGGGAATACAATCTTTGTAAAAAATCTTTGTCATCCAGAGGTGATATACAGATGTGATCATTCATTTTCCTTTAAGCTTCTGTCATGGATCCTTAGCATAAAATAGATGAGAATATGGATAAAAGCTTTTTTTCAAGTTGCTATTTTAACATAACGTAAGTATCCGCAGTGGCAGAGTGACCCTAGCAGAGCGAGGCTGTCAGTGGAAAGTTACCTGCAGTTTCTTCTGTGGCAGTGGTGATTCTGTAGATCTTCTGTAAGGGGATGCAATACTACCCTCGCAGCTGATGCTAGAGGCCTCTTTCTTCTCTAGACTTCTGCTTTGTCTGTCCTGAAACCAAAGGCACAGGAGGACCCATTCATGTGAAAGAGAGGTACCCAGCAAATGTGTATGATAAGAGACATCGTCAGAAAGTTGGACTTAGGGATGGGCAGCCAGAAAATGTTCATTTTTAAATTATTTTTTGAGTCATTTATAGGAATTATTGTTTTACTTGGATTTTTACTTGTCTTAAAGCAAAAACCAAAACCACTGTGTTCAACATAAAACTGTTTAAACCAAAAAACAATAGGAAGGTGAAACAGATAATCCAGATAAACAGTTTTTTATTGTATAAAATCTTCACAGAATATGATAGTCCTTCAGAATAGTGAGTGTATCATATCACAGGCTATGTTTCAGCCTAAAAAGGCCTTCCTCAAGGGTCCTGAGAAACTGTCACAATGATAAAATGAAAAACGGTAGAACCTCAATATGATACTTTTGAAAAGTCAAATGAAACACTGCACAAACCTTTTTTCATCCACAAATTCCACCCCTTACCCCAACCCCAAAGATTACTTTGATTTCCAACCCCCTAACTAAAATATTTTCCTGATGACCTATGAGTCTCTTATTCTAACACCCTGCCCCTTCCCTCTCCTTGCCATAAATATCCTGGAGAAAGCTGCCAATCACCCCCCCCCCCCCTCGGAAACCCTGTGTAGCTTAAAAGTTCAGAGGTAGGAGTAATGTCCATTTACTTCTCCCTCTGTGTCACCATTATGGAAAATGGCAGTGCCGAGCCCTGCATAGTACAATTCCAGTGGTCAGTCTTAATTCTTCACCCAGCTTAACCAATCTCTCTGCCTCCTTCTCTCTTCCCTCTCTTCATCCCAGCCAGTCTCTTCCCCTCCTTTCCTTTCTCTTGCACTGACCTATCTCACCCCTCACCCTCAGGTACCTTTGGTTCACCTTATCAATTTCTCTTTTTCCCCCGTTTCCCCCCCCCCCACAAGACCAACCCTTTTTTCTCCATCTCCCTTGACCTAGCTTCTTTCCTCCGCATCTTAAATTTCACCCAGCCCTGCCCTCCCCTTTCTTTACCCAGTTCAGTTTGGTTAAATATGCTTGAATCAAACTATCAGCAAACTTATGATAGTCTTTCAGTGTCAGATAACTTCAGCTGTGGAGAGAAGACAAGGATATTCTCATACACAGTGGGATGTGCCCCTGACATGGCCCCTGAGGAAGATAACGAAACAGGGGACTCTGTAGGGTATTCGGCTGAAGCACCCCCTAAATGAAAGAGCTTGGACTCCTTGCAGACTCAAAAAATCTAAGTTTTCCTTTATATTTGATGTAGTGGAGGAAACTGCTATTATCAAGAACTGTTTGATTTGAATGTTTTTATTGACACACTAATGATTTCTTTGATTCTAAACTTGCACATGGTACTTTATTATTTATTTCTTCATATATAAAAAATGGCACTTTTGCACTTAAAAGGTTCCCGGGGTGACGGAAGGTGATGTTTGTGGGTAAAACCTTGTAGGGCGCTTTCTGCGCTCATGCGCTGAGGATATATTCAGGTGAACTCCTTATAAAAAATTTTTTTAGGAAGTTCCCATGAACTGATTAGTCACCCTGTGTAAACCACATTAAATTAAATTTATATCAATTTCCTCTTTGTGAAAAGTAGATTTGCATGTGCAAAGATAGAATACAAGGGACCAGGAGCAGGTCTTTGGGATTGATTTGAAAGATAACTTCATCTAACATCGGAGCTGCAGGCACCATGGGACAACTCAGCCTTGCAGGGAAAGCTGCTGGGAATGGTATGAGATAGGCATTTTAACATACTGACTGTGACAGCAACGAACAGGACTAGAGCTAGGTAGTGAATGGCATGAATATTTTGGCATTACTCTTGACCGAATCCTAAAGGATGTCTGCGGATTATCTGAGGAAAGGCCATATACTACAATAACAAGAACTATTACAGAGTAAACATGGGATGCAATGGCAGAGCCTTCAGGATACCCAAGACTGGAATAGCAGCAGATGAGAGTTTGAGGGGCATTGGCAGAGCTATGTGTGTGTGTGTGTTGGGGTGGGGGGTGGGGGAGGATGTCTCAGTACTGGAATAGCAGAAGATACCGCAATTCAGGATTGGGCTACATTGGCAAAGTTCTGTTTTGGGTCCCAGTATTAGAATCATAGGAGCCAATTTTTTACATTACATTAGATTCTGACTTAAAATCTACCGAGTAGGAAAAATTTGCAGAGGTATTTGCTCCCTGAAACTAAATTGAAGTAGAAGGGAGAACCAATGCTGCCTGGGCCACCGAGGAGCAATTAGAATCATAGTGGCTGACTCTTGTTTGAGTTTGAACAGAGTCTTTAATATGAGAGGAGTGGGCGGAAATGCATAAAGAAACATGTTTGTCCAATCCAGAAGAAAGGCATCTGCTTCCAGACGGTGAGGAGAGTATAGTCTGGAGCAAAACTGGGGCAACTTGTTATTGTGGGGAGCCGCAAATAAGTCCTGTTGTGGAGTGCCCCATTGAAGAAAGATGGGATGAAGCGCTGCAGAGCTGAGAGTCCATTCGTGAGGTTGCAATTAAAACAAGCTATCCAAAAAGGAATTCCTGAATGGTGTTCTCTTAGGTCAAAATAGTTTGCCATTCTTATGTTTTCAAGTGGACTTCCAAGGCCATCAGGCCTCTACATGGTACAAAATAGGCCTACGTGATATTTGGAGTTTAGAAATACAATACAACATCTCTATAACCCAATGGTCCCGAGTCCGACTTTAGAATCGTAGAGTGGGATGTATAGCCTCAGCACTTTATACTTTTTACTATACACCAGGGGTAGGTTACTCCGGTCCTCGAGAGCCGTAATCCAGTCGGGTTTTCAGGATTTCTGCAATGAATATGCATGAGATCTATTTGCATGCACTGCTTTCAATGCATATTCATTGGGGAAATCCTGAAAACCCAACTGGAATACGGCTCTCGAGGACCGGAGTTCCCTACCCCTGCTATACACTGTATTTTGGACCCCGGTGAGATTACAAAAATTGGATAGTACACGTTCTAATAAATGCTGGCATTGCCAAATGGAAGCGGGAACATTAGATCATCTTCTGTTTCACTGTCCTTTAATATTTGCTTTCTGGAAATCTATATGGAGCAAAATAACATATATTCTTGAGGTTCCTATACCACTATCTTATGGAATAATTTTGTTTGATACTTCACTTATGCCCAAAAGTCTGCTTAAAGATAATAAGGATAAACTCCTTCTCATGACTGGAGTTGCTCTGCAAATGATTACAAGGAATTGGAAACAATGGGACCATTTAAATCTTTCATTTTGGTGGGAAACTCTTTGTATGTACTACCAGTTTGAGAAAATGTTAACAGAGCAATTGGGTGAATCCCGAAAGTTCAAAGAGATTTGGGGTCCATTAGACTCTTATGTCAAGCACCTTTAAAGTTTAGGTTATAATATGTCTTCTGGAACCTACCAGGATTTAAAATATTTTAAGTACTCTTTATACATAGAAACATAGAAATAGACGGCAGATAAGGGCCACGGCCCATCTAGTCTGCCTACCCTAATATCCCTCCCCTACCTTTGCCCTGTGAATAGATCCCATGTGCCGATCCCATTTGGCCTTAAAATCAGGCAAGCTGCTGGCCTCAATCACCTGTAGTGGAAGACTATTCCAGCGATCAACCACCCTTTCAGTGAAAAAGAATTTCCTGGTGTCACCTCGTAGTTTCCCGCCCCTGATTTTCCACGGATGCCCTCTTGTTGTCGTGGGACCCTTGAAAAAGAAGATATCTTCCTCTGCCTCGATGCGGCCCGTAAGATACTTGAACGTCTCGATCATGTCCCCCCTCTCTCTGCGCTCCTCGAGCGAGTATAGCTGTAATTTGTCAAGCCGTTCTTCGTATGGAAGATCCTTGAGTCCCGAGACCATCCGGGTGGCCTTTCTCTGCACCGACTCCAGTCTCAGCACATCCTTGCGATAATGCGGCCTCCAGAATTGCACACAGTATTCCAGGTGGGGCCTCACCATGGATCTATACAATGGCATAATGACTTCCACCTTACGGCTGACGAAATCCCTTCGTATGTAACCCATGATTTGTCTTGCCTTGGATGAAGCTTGCTCCACTTGATTGGCAGTCTTCATGTCCTCACTGACAATTACCCCCAAGTCTCGTTCAGCTACTGTTTTTGCTAGGATGAGGGGGGAGGAAGGGAAGGGTTGAGGGGGAGGATTGTTTCATGTTTCATGCATAGTATATAAGTGCTTTCCAATGATATTACTGTTTATGTAAATTGTTGCACTTTGTATAAGCTGTTTTTATAAAAATCAATAAACAGTTATAAAAATGTTTTTTTTTTCTAAAAGCAGTATATTGACCTACTGATATTATTAACCCCCCCCTCCTTTTTACAAAACCGCACTAGCGTTTTTTATCGCTGGTCACGGCGGTAACAACTCTGATGCTCATAGAATTCCTATGAGTGTTGGAGCTGTTACCACTGTAGTTGGCGCTAAAAAATGCTAGCATGGTTTTGTAAAAAGGGGGGAGGGTTAAATAGGGAGATCATTCCAAATTAAAGAAACCTAATTGAAAAAAGGATGCCTTCCATTCAGTGGCGTACCATGGGGGAGGGGGGGGAGGTCTGCCCCAGGTGCACACCCTAGGGAGGGTGCATAGCGGTCCGGAACATCCTGCCCTACTGTTGAAAAATACCTGCACCTCGTGCACCCCCTCCGATGTACTTGCTCTGGAGCAGAGTCGGCAGCTGCGCTAAGGTGCAGGAAGGTCCCACGATGAGTACGTCTGCTGGCTCTGCTCCGGAAGAAATAAGTTACGTTGGAGGGGGTGGACCCGCAGATGCAGGGAGTTGCGATGACTGCATCTGCCGGGTACACCCCCTCCGACGTAACTTACTTCTTCCGGAGCAGAGCCGGTAGACGTACTCATCGCGGGACCTTGCTGCATGAAGGGAGAGAAGAGAGCAGGACTTTTGGTATAGAATAGTGGCAGAGGGAGAGAAAGGGGGTAGGATGGTATGGAAGGGTGGTATTGATGGAATTGGTGTGCAGGGAAAGGGGAGAGAGGCATAAGGGGAAAGGATACTGGATGTAATCGGATTGGAGGGAAAGAAAGGGGGCAAATGCTGATTGAAGAGGGGTGGATGGAGAGAGAAAGGGCAGACATTGGATGGTAGTGGGGAGTAAGACTATTCTTATGTTCTTAAAATAAATCCTTGCTTTTACTGGCAACCAATGTAATTTAATGAAATAAGGTGTAATTCTGTCATATTTAGAGATGGAAAAAATTACTCTTGCCACAGTATTCTACACGGTTTGTAATCTTTTCAACAATCTTTTAGCACATCCTAAATAAACAATATTACAATAGTTTATCTGGGGAAGAATAAGCGATTGAACCACAAAGCAAAAACTGACATCAAAATATTTCCGAACTACCTACCTTAAAAGAAAAAATGATTTTTTTAACTAACCAGATTAGCTTGATGCTCTAAGCTCAATAAATTATCTAATTGAATGCCCAAAACTCTAATTTGTATATCAAAAGTGTAATTACTTTGACCAAAGTATGATAAAAGATTGATTTAGCTTGATCCTGTGGGCTTAGCCAAAGAAATTTAGTTTTATCTATATTTATCTTCAACATGGGTTGTAACCTATTTCTCTACAGCACAGGTGTCAAACTCAAGGCCCGCGGGCCAAATCTGGCCTGCCTGGTTGTTTTATGCGGCCCACGGTCTGATGCTCCAATTTTACCTTGTGGCTGGCTCCCTCCTCCTCACAGCCGTAATGTGCATGGAGCCACATGCAGCAGCTCCTCACGCATTCCAAACCTCATCCAGAAGCATTCCCTCTGACGTTGCAATGTCAGAGAGAAGGCTTCTGGTTCAGGTGCAGGATGCATGAGGAGCTGCTGCATATGCCTCCGTACACACTACGGCGGTGAGGAGGAGAGAAACGGTCACAAGATGACACCGGGGGGGCATTGGACCATGGGCCGCATAACATGGCCAGGTTGGAGCCGGCCAGAAGGTTAGACACCCGCCGGAGGGAGGCACAGCATGGGAGGGAGACAACAAAGGTAGGGGGAATGATTTTATTTTCAAGTTAGTGTTTGAATTGTGTCAATTATGAGCATTTTAATCTGCTGTCTATCTTTTGCACTGCTCACTGGGGGTTGTACTGCATGCAGAATATTGAACCTTAGGATGTTTTTTTAATATATTAGTACTTTAAGTTTTTGGTCCTGTATTTGCATAGGGGTTATCTGTTTTCTGTTAGGAATGAATGTTGAGATGCATACAGTGTTTTTTGTGTAGTTTAATTTTGTGGTTAACCATTACCATTATGTGTTAATAAGAATATTTTGTGTGTGTATATATGAAAAATGAATGGAAAAAATGGTGTTATAATTAGTATTATTATGGGAGGCAGGGTCTGGGGCGGAGATTGGGCAGGGTCTGGCCTGTGACTTAGCCTGTGTTTTGGATTTTGGCCCCTTAATGTGACTGAGTTTGACACCCCTGCTCTACAGTATCAAGCACTAACTGTCCATCAAGACAATCATTGTACCATAAATGGCACAATGGTATCACAGGCCAGGGTATGTTCCCAAAATCTCCACCTCAACACACTGCTAACATGACATTTCAATATGAAATCACAGTTTCTTGCAAAGGTGATGCTTTTGCATGCAGTAAATAACACAGCACAACCTAACATCCATCTTGAGAGGTCATTTATAAAAGTACATGGCAAAGTAAGATGCGTTGTAAGCTAAAAACATGGTAAGCATATAAAGCTTAGCTGTACTGTAAAATGTCACATCTCTAGTCCATCTACATGCCACACAACAGGGCACCAAAGATGGCTCTGTACAACAGTGTATCCTTGCATACAAATAATGCATGTATTTGGGATCCCAATTACATAAGAACATAAGAAGTGCCATCTCTGGAACAGACCCTAGGTCCATCAAGTCCAGCGATCCATATACGCGGAGGCCCCGCCAGGTGTACCCTAGCATAGTTTTAGTCCCCATATCACTCTAAGCTTCTCATAAGGAGATGTGCATCTAGCTTACCCTTAAATCCTAGAACGGTGGATTCCGCAATTACCTCTTCTGGTTGTCCACCACTCGTTGCGTGAAGCAGAACTTCCTGATATTTGTCCTGAACTTGCCCCCCCTTAGCTTCAGTCCATGTCCTCTTGTCCGTGTCACGTTGGACATTGTAAATAATTTTTTTTCCTGCTCTATTTTGTCGATTCCTTTCAGTATTTTGAAAGTCTCGATCATATCCCCTCGCAGTCTCCTCTTCTCAAGGGAGAACAATCCCAGTCTCTTAAGTCGTTCCTCATATTCCAAGTTCTCCATGCCCTTTATTAGCTTCGTTGCTCGTCTCTGCACCCTCTCGAGCATTTTTATATCCTTCTTTAGGTATGGAGACCAATGCTGGACGCAGTATTCCAAGTGTGGTCTGACCATCGCTATATAAAGCGGCATTACTTCTTTCTCCGATTTACTCGTGATTCCCTTTTTTATCATACCTAGCATTCTATTCGCGTTCTTCGCTGCCGCCGTGCATTACACCGACTGCTTCAGGGTCCTATCGATTAATACGCCCAGGTACCTTTCCTGTTCGGTTTTTCCCAGAGTTGCACCTGACATACTATACTTGTGTTCCTTATTTTTTCTGCCTAAGTGCATCACTTTGCATTTTTCCACATTAAACTTCATCTGCCATTTATCTGCCCAATTCTCCAATCGGCTCAAGTCGCTCTGGAGTTCCTCACTGTCCTTCTGCGATTTGATTGCCCGGCATAGCTTTGTGTCATCTCCAAACTTGATGATCTCACTGGATGTTCCATCCTCTAGGTCGTTGATGAAAATATTAAATAAGATGGGCCCAGCTAGTCACATTCTCCCAGTCTGAGAACTTCCCATTTATGTCCACTCTCTGCCTTCTGTTCTCCAGCCATTTGCCTATCCATCTTAGTATATCTCCTTCTATTCCATGGCCTTGCAGTTTCCTGAGGAGTCTTACATGTGGAACCTAGTTGAACGCTTTCTGAAAATCCAAGTATATAATATCCACCGGTTCTCCATTATCAATTTGTCTGTTCACTGTCTCAAAAAATTGAAGTAGGTTCGTCAAACATGACTTCCCTTTCCTGAATCCACGTTGGCTGGCTCTCATAAGGTCGTGTGTATATAAGTGCCAGGTTATGCTATCCTTGATCAGCGCCTCAACCATCTTCCCAGGGACCGACGTGAGACTCACAGGTCTATAGTTGCCCGGTACTCCTCTTGATCCTTTTTTAAATATTGGTGTGACGTTCGCTATCTTCCAGTCGTCCGGTATCTGTCCTGTTTTGATTGACAGGTTGGCAAGTTTTTGCAATAGTTCTCCGATTTCCACTTTTATCTCTTTCAAGACTCTCGGATGAATTCCGTCCGGTCCAGATTTGTCACTTTTGAGTTTGTCGATCTGGTGGTAAATCTGGTCCAAGTCCACTTCTACTGTGGTAAGGTTGTCCTCTGTTACTCCTTTGAACACTTTCACTGCTTCTGGAATTGTTGCAGTGTCTTCCTTTGTAAAGACAGACGCAAAGAAGGAATTTAGTTTGTCTGCGATTTGTTTGTCTTCCTTGATGTACCATTTCCTTCCCTGGTTATCCAGCGATCCCACTGCCTCTTTTGCGGGTTTTCTCCCTTTCACGTACCTAAAGAAGGGCTTTAAGTTTTTGGCTTCCTGCGCTATTTTCTCCTCATAGTCCATTTAGGTATCCCTCACCGCCCTGTGACACTTCTGATCATCCTTGTGTTTGTTCCAAGTTTCGATTGTTTTTGTGCGTTTCCATGCTTTAAAGGAGTCCTTCTTTTCTTTTATGGCTTCCTTCACCTCTTTAGTAAGCCACGCCGGCTCTCTTTTGCCTTTGGTTTTCTTTGCTTTGGACATCCGCAGAATGTAGAGGCTTTGTGCTTCCGTGATAGTATTTTTCAGAAGGGACCATGCCTGTTCTACTGTTTTGACTTTGCCCATTTTTTTCTTGATCCGATGTTTCACCATGGCTCTCATGCTATCGTATCTTTCCCTTTTAAAGTTTAAAGTCGTGGTTGAGGTTTTAGTACTTTTCCCCTTCCCGACATCGAGTTTGAAGTTGATCATGTTGTGATCGCTCGTCCCCAGCGGGACCGTAACTTCTACTTCCTTTGGTGGCCCCATCATGCCATTTAGGACCAAGTCCAAGGTGACGTGTATCTCTTGTCGGCTCTCCCACCAATTGTTCCAGGAAGCAGTCCCCTAGCACTTCCAGGAACATTGCCTCCTTGCCACAATTTGAGGTTCCCAGGTCCCAGTCTATCCCTGGAAAATTGAAATCCCCCAAGATTACGACATTACCTGTCTTACATTCGTGTTTAATTTCCTCTATCATTTCCGAGTCTGTTTCCTCCCCCCGGTAGTAAAGGCCAATCTTTGTGTCAGCACCGTTGTGTCTGGGAATCTTTATCCAGAGAGATTCCAGCTTCTCTTTCTCTTCCGTCATAGTCTCTCTCACAGATTCTATTCCTTCACGAACATATAGTGCAATACCTCCACCTTTCTGCCCCACTCTATCCCTACAGTACTGTATCCCATTTGTTTTTGTCATTCCACCAGGTTTCTGTTATACCAATGATTTCCAGTTTGTCGTTTTTTGCTATTGCTTCTAATTCTCCCATTTTGTTTCTCAAACTTCTAGCGAGGCCAGATTTAAGATAAAACAGGGTGACCCGTGCAGCAGAAAAGACGCTCTTAGTCCATCTTCCCTACCTAACCTGTGCACACTTTCTTTTCTCTCAGACCATCTCCACTTCTTTCAGTCCCTCCCTGCCTTAATGTATTCTTTCTCCTAATCTTCTTCTATTTTTCCACTCATTTCTTTCTCCCTATGCAGTCTGACTTTTGGGCATGATGCTTAATTCCCGCATTCTATACTTCTCTGCTTTCTATTTCCAACTGACCTGCTCTGTCTTGCCCCATAATTCTTCCCTCTATTAAATTCCCTCTCACTCTACCTTGGTCAGTGCCCCTCCTCTGCAAGCTAGGCTCTCCCATTTCTCATACTTCTAAAGCAGATTCATTGCACATTTCAAAATTTTTATCACTATCCAACTTGGAAAGGATCATATTCTTACTCCCCCTTCCCAAAGCCCCAGATACCATTCATATCTAGAACTCACAAACTAAAATATAATAGCAGTTCCACCACCTGCAAGCATAAACCTAGGAAGCTCAGCAATCAGTTGCTCCATAGCCCCTAGGGCCACCTTTTCATGTTCTTCCTGCCCTCAGAATGACAATCCCAAAGATCACTTGCTGAGCTTGAAATCAGTAAACCCAAAGGTAGGAATTCATATCAACCTACCATGTGCCAGCCTACCTACTAAAGCTCTAGCACAGGGGTTCTCAAACTACGGCCCGCTGGCCAGAAACATGCCCTCCAAGTTCATTTACTTGGCTCCTCGCTCGAGAGTTTATTGCTCATGTTCCTAACCATTGCTGACTTACTCCATTGTGACTTTCTCACTATAGCACTATAGCACTTTTTCACTATTCTCACCGCTCCTCACTGCGCATCACCAGTAACCCCTTCGCATGATCTGGAAGGCAAGACACACAGCGCTAATGTCAGGCTTCCATGCTGCGTGACCCATCTGCTGAGAGCGTGGGCTGGTGTGCACAGCCCTGCTGCCGCTGGGAAGGTTTCTTGGAAGTTCGGTGCGGCTGGCGGGGAACTTTTGGCATTAGTGAGCTGCCGGATATGTGGGCTATTTTATTGCAGGGGCTTGGTAGTACTTCACTGAATGTTCCAAACTTCAGTATGCAGTTTCAGCTCTTTTTGTGAATTCCGAACCTCGTTCTGGTGCTCCAATAGCTTTTCTCAGGATATTTCAAGTTTTATGCTGGTGCTCCAGTAGCTTCTCTCTTTGTGTTCCAAGGCTCAATCTGGCATTATCATCTACTTCTTTCTGAAGATGTTTTAAGAGTGCTTTGTTGTGATCCCCCATGTCCATCTGTTAGTATTTTGCTGCTCCAGCGTCATTGTCGGCTGGGGGAGACGCGGTGACATGATGTGCTGGGGTCGAGGAAGGGGAAGGTCTGCCATTTCTCAGTGGCATGCCTGCCAGCAAGAGAAAGTGCCACCTCACCAATGACCCTATATAGGGGCATCAACACCTCCCTTCTCCTGCTGGTCATTCCTCTTTCTATACAGCCTAGCATCCTTCTGGCTCCAGCCACCGCCTTATCACACTGTTTAGATGCCTTTAATGGTAACATTGGTACTGCTGCTCTGTACAAATTTATACTGCGTGAGAAAACAGAGTAATACCGCCTCCCTGTTTTCACAAAAATAATTAGTTCCCTTGTTACATCTTATGGGAGACAGTGGTGTTTAACTAAGTGGGCTCATTCTGCTGTATAGTCCCAAAGAAATAGATAGGCAGCAGCAGGAAGAGATCACAGGAGAGTTGGGTGGAGTTTGGAACGGGGTAAGGGGTTCACTGCCCTCCAACTATATGTGTTTCTTGGTTTGGTTTCCCCATTGGCTGAGCTACCAAACCCCGGTTTTCCATTCCCACGCCCAGCACAGCTCTGCTATAGGCTGGCTTTTGGGGTGTGTGACCTATGTGGCTGTGCAGGGCACCATGAATGAGGAGGTACTGCTGTAGTGGTATACTATCCCATATCCTTCCATATCATGTAGGCCAGGGGAGTGGGAGGATAAAGGTGCTGGGCAGAGAAAGGAGGATAAAGAAAGGGATGTTTGGTAAAAGGGGAGAGCATGACTATGGTATAAGATAACAATGTGGTTTTGAGGAGAGATGAGAACTTTTTGATGCTCTGTTATGTGCATTATATCCCACCGAATCCTCATTAATTCGAGCGGGAGTCACCGCTAATAAAGGAAGGGGCATTGCGCCAAAACTGTTACCACCAAATGAGGTGCCAGTTTCCATTTTTGCAGAAGGTGTTCAAGTCAGTGCTAACTCAGCTTCCCAAGTCAATCACTTACTTTATAACTTTTAAAAAAAATTTTATGTATTGATTTTGAAAAACACAGTGCAATCAAATACAATAAACTAATCTCATAAAAACACATATATATATAACAAATATAGATTAGAATAAACCCTCTATTTTATAATCCCTCCCACCCACCCTCCATCCCTTTACTGGAAGTGTATTTAGCTTATAATATCAGATCTGGTAAAATAGATTAATTTATGACAACTTCAGTTACCTTGAACATGAGGTACAAATTCATCTAATGGACCCCAGATTTCTTTAAATTTCCTTTACAGCTCCTTTCCACTCCTAACCACTGACCCCTTTCCATTCCCTTCACTCTTGTCTTGCTTCCTTTATTCCTCTCGCAGTACCTCATTTTTTAGGGTTACCCTATGGCTCCAGAAAAAGGAGGACGGATTGAGACATCCTGGTTTTACTTCCATTGAAACCTGGATGTTCAATCCATCCTCCTTTTTTTGGAGCCATATGGTAACACCTATTTTTAACTTAACTGCTGTCTGATAAACAGTATATCAAAGAATAAAGAAACTTGGAAACTTTTGCAACACAGGTAAAATTACAGTTATCAGGCATCCAGATTTCCACGGAGGGCGTCCAGACAGCTTTTCAAAACCTGCCACTTTGTCCGGGTTTTAAAAAGCTTCCAGCTAGGAGCGACGTCAGGACGGCATATGTGCATGCATGGATGCGACATGGTGACATCATGTGCATGTGTGTGATGTCATCGTGTCACACCAGTGCAAGCGCAGACATCCTCCCGACAAGTGAACAGGTTGAGGGGGCTGGGGGTGGAACAAGGCATGACGCGGGCGGAATTGGGTGGGCCTGGGGGCAGGGCCATGGGTCCGGATTTTAGTTCCAGAAAATCTGGTGACCCAAGGTAAAATTGTCATGCCGATATCTGAAACAATATCAGTCTGCTGCACCTGCCTTCCCCATTGACAGCTGCTAGGCTACACCTCCCCCAAAGTCCTTCCTCCCCCACAGTCTATCGTACAGATCCTAGCCACTAGGCTGCAGGGGGTGGTGGGAGCAGTAGCTAGGATACAGAATAGAGAGTTGCACGGGGACAGAAATCCCACCCATCCCCGCCCGTCCCCGCCAGGATCCTCTCCATCCCCGCCAGGATCCTCTCCATCCCCACCCATCCCCGTCAGGATCCTCTCCGTCCCCACTCATCCCCGCAAGGAATTACCTCCATCCCCATAAAAGCAGCAATTACTTCTGACAGGATCATCAATTCCACAGGTTCTTTTGTGTTTGCGCTGCTGTTTTCCTTGTGGAATCTCTTTGGTGGAACCCTTTTTTTTGTTTTCTGTTCAGGTAATTAACTTATAAACCCCCTCTTTTACCAAGGCTGACGTGTCCATTATATTATATGGACGAACCCTGCTTCCAAAGCCTTCCATCCCCGTGGGAGTCCCGTTGGCTAGAGGGGGGTCCCCATGGGAGTCCCGTGGGCCAGAGGGGGGTCCCCGTGGGAGTCCTGTGGGTTAGGGGGGATTCCCGCGGGACCACTGCGGGAACCTCAGGATTCTCACGATCCCCGTTCCCGTGCTGATCTCTAATACAGAAGCACTTTTTTCCTGTGTTTCCTGTATCTTTGCAGAATGGAGCTTGCTGTTCCAGATCTGCAAACTTACAGGAAAAGATACTGGGGTTGCTCAGGCACCCACAGCACCTGCAGAGCTGGTGCCTATGAACAGAATAGCAGGAGGTGCAATAGGTCAGGATTGTTTGTGTGTGGGATTTCAGGACTGGAATAGGAGAGGGTGCTGTGGGTGAGGAGTAAGGTGCATAGGAAGATGCTCAGTGTGTGGGGATCCCAGTAATAGGGGGTGCTGCATGTCAGAGCTTGCAGGCAACCAAATGCTGGTACAGAAAGAGATGCTGAAGAGCAGGAATGAGGTGCACAGCATCAAGCTTCATTCTGCCATACCTGCCGGGGTTCCACATTTCTACCACATTCCTTGCCCGGATGTCTCCACTGCATTGCAGTAGAACTTGACCTTTCTGGGATGGTACTGTTTGGACGCAATGCTTCCGGTGCTCGTCTCTCCATGCTTCCTAAACGTTTGTCCTATAAGGCAAGGGAAGAGTAATACATGATCACATTATTCCCTTATGATTTGTTCTAGTGTGTTTGTGCCCACTCTCTCTTTTTGATGTGCTTGTGCTGACACAGGGGGGTTGCATCCATTCTGAGCATAGCGCTAACTTGATTTTCACTTAATTTCCACTTTGCTGATAATTAGTTGTTACCCACAGAATCCTGATCCTGGGGGCACTCTGAACCAGAATCACAACCTGTGTGACAAGCTAACTAGAACCCCTGTTTTGCCCTCTGTCCCGCAGTCATCACAAGGAAGACAAAAGGCAAGAATGAGTTTTGCATCATTTGGGACTATCCTGCTTGAACCAATGAGCATCAGTTCAAATGCTGCAACCGGGCAGCTTTGTGCCACTTAAGTAATGGGACAGGTAAGGCTCACAGTTAATTTCTTCACTCTCCACTCTTCAGCAGTCATTTGCTGTGCAGTCTAGTGCACACGCATGTCTTCCAGTGATGGGCACACATATGTTTTCTGATATTATCTCCTTTGTAAGTGATTTTCAGCCTTATTTGAATTAAAGAGCTTTGGACTGCAGAATGCAAATTAATCATTAATAAATATTTGCTTCTGAAAGCCTATGTTTTGATTAGCCTTAGACAGCATTAACAGTTGAGCTCAAAATGTACTCAGTGACAGCAGTAGTGGCAGCATGACATCTGCACCAGAATCTTTCCAGCCGAGTTTACAGAAAATTTTCTGCTGGGATTCTTATGGAACATTATATCATAATGCAGTGGGCCTTGCTCTAGGTTAGCTATCCAGCTCACTGCCTAGTAACTGTCTAAACAGAACAGTATGATGCACTAGGCCTGTTAAGGGTCCTCCAGCATCATTTTTCTTAAAATATGTGGGCCTAGTTTCTTAAATGTGACCTTAACCGCTACCTGTACTTAACCTATATAATAATAATAATAATAACTTTATTCTTCTATACTGCCACAATCATGCGACTTCTAGGCTGTTCACACCGAAGAGAGCTGGACAATCAGCGAGTTACAATATGCAGATAGTGAAATTACAGTATGAAGAATCTTAAAAATACAGCGAATTACAATATACAGTTTGTTTAGAATTTCATAGGGGCCCTTTTAGAAAAAAGTAGCGAATTACAGAATACAATTTGTTAAGAATTTTCTTAAGAATTTTCTAGGCGGTTCACATCGAAGAGAGCTGGATTATCAGCGAGTTACAGTATGCAGATAGTCAGTGAAATTACAGTATGCAGAATCTTAAAAATGGATATGACAGACTTTTAGAAAAAAGTAGCGAATTACACAATACAATTTGTTAAGAATTTTCAGAGGGGACATATTAGGAAAAAATGAATTGGAATTAGTGTTTGGAGTAGTTAATGTTTAGGTGATAAATCTGTCAAATAAGGCAGTTTTTATGACTTTTCTAAAAGCGACGTAGGTCAGTCTAGCTCCATTAATGTAGTTGTCTAGCCAGTGTTGTTTGTTTGCTTGGTACATAAAAGTTCTATCCAGAAAGGTTTTGTATTTACAGCCTGTAATGCTTGGTTATGCAAATAGAAACATAGAAACAGATGGCAGATAAGGGCCACGGCCCATCTAGTCTGCCCACCCCAATGACCCTCCCCTACCTTTCTCTGTGAATAGATCCCACGTGTCTATCCCATTTGGCCTTAAAATCAGGCACACTGCTGGCCTCAATAACCTGAAGTGGAAGACTATTCCAGCGATCAACCACCCTTTCAGTGAAAAAGAATTTCCTGGTGTCCCCGTGCAGTTTCCCGCCCCTGATTTTCCACGGATGCCCCCTTGTAGTCGCGGGACCCTTGAAAAAGAAGATATCTTCTTCCACCTCGATGCGGCCAATGAGATACTTGAATGTCTCGATCATGTCACCCCTCTCTCTGCTTTTCTCGAGTGAGTACAGCTACAACTTATCCAGCCGTTCCTCGTACGGGAGATCCTTGAGTCCCAAGACCATCCAGGTGGCCATTCTCTGGATCGATTCCAGTCTCAGCACATCCTTACGGTAATGCGGCCTCCAGAATTGCACACAGTATTCCAGGTGGGGCCTCACCATGGATCTATACAATGGCATAATGACTTCAGGCTTACGGCTGACGAAACTCCTGCGTATGCAACCTATGATTTGCCTTGCCTTGGATGAAGCTTGCTCCACTTGATTGGCAGTCTTCATGTTCTCACTGACGATCACCCCTAAGTCTCGTTCTGCTTCAGTTCATGTTAGGACCTCACCATTAAGGGTGTAAGTCTTGCATGGATTTTGGCTGCCCAGGTGCATGACTTTGCATTTTTTGGCATTGAAGCTGAGTTGCCAGGACCTAGACCAGTGCTCCAGTAGGAGTAGGTCGTGCATCATGTTGTCGGGCACTGAATTTATGTCTGTTGTGTTTTTGCCCATTACATTGCTTAGTTTGGCGTCATCGGCGAATAATGTTATTTTGCCTCGCAGCCCTTCATCAAGTCTCTTATAAAGATGTTGAATAGGATCGGGCCCAGGACCGAGCCCTGCGGCACTCCACTGATCACCTCCATCATTTCGGAGGTGGTGCCGTTCACCACTACCCTCTGAAGTCTACCTCCAAGCCAGTTCTCAACCCATTTCGTCAATGTGTCACCCAATCCTATAGAACACATCTTGCTCAGCATCCTGCAGTGTGGTACGCTATCGAATGCTTTACTGAAGTCCAGGTATACGATGCCCAGGGACTCCCCAACATCCAGCTTCTTCGTCACCCAGTCAAAGAAGCTGATCAGGTTGGATTGGCAGGATCTCCCCTTAGTAAATCCATGTTGACGGGGATCCCGTAGATTCTCCTCATTCAGGATTGTATCCAATTGGCGTTTGATTAGAGTTTCCATTAGTTTGCACACTATTGATGTGAGACTCACCGGTCTGTAGTTTGCTATCTACATCTTGGAGCCTTTCTTGTGGAGTGGAATGACGTTAGCCATCTTCCAGTCCAACGGGACGTTACCCGTACTAAGGGAGAGATTGAAGAGCGTGGATAGCGGTTCCGCCAAGACATCACATAATTCCCTGAGCACCCTGTAAGTGTAGGTTGTCAGGCCCCATTGCCTTGTTAACCTTAAGCTTTGACAGCTCGCAATAGACACCGCTGGGTGTAAACTCGAAATTACTAAACGGGTCAACTGCGTCAACCCTTGTCTGTAGCTGAGGGCCGAGTCTTGGCGCCTCGCGGGTGAAGACTGAGCAGAAGTATTCATTTAACAGTTGGGCTTTTTCCGAGTCTGTTTTTACATAGTCTCCGTCTGGTTTCCTAAGACGTACTATCCCGCCTGAGTTCTTAATTCTGTCACTGATATACCTGAAGAAGGATTTATCCTCTTTCTGGATGTTCTTCGCTAGAGACTCCTCCATGCGGAATATGGCCTCCCTAACTGCTGTTTTGACGGCTTTTGACTTGGCGAGATAGACTTCCCTAGAGTCCTGTTTCCCTGATTGTTTGTAAGAGATGAATGCTTTTTTTCTTCTCCTTGATGAGGTTCGAAATCTCTGCAGAGAACCACTGTGGCTTATTGTTCCTCCGCCGTTTACTTACTGATTTAACATAGCGGTTTGTTGCTTCCTGTATGGTGGCTTTCAAAGTCAACCACCTTTTTTCCATGTTAACGATTTCTGCTTGGCTTTGTAGCGCCTGGTGAACGAAGTCTCCCATTTCTTGGAAGTTTGTGTCCTTGAATTTGAGGACATTGGTCAGTGTGGTAGATTTAGTGAAACCTTTCCTGAGATTGAACCATACAATGTTGTGGTCACTGGAGGCTAAAGTGTCGCCCACCGAGACTTCTGTGACACTTTCTCCATTGGTAAGTATCAGGTCCAGTATTGCCTGATCCCTTGTTGGTTCCAACACCAGTTGCCTGAGTCTTGCTCCCTTCATAGAGTTTAATAGCCTCCTGCTGCTGCCGGAAGCAGAGGAGAGCGTGTCCCAATCCACATCAGGCATGTTAAAGTCATCTAACAATACTGTGTCCCCATGCAAGGTGATATTCTCTATATCTCCGATTAATTCCATATCTAGGTCATCCTGTTGTCTTGGGGGTCTGTAAACTACACCAAGATACAGGCATTTGTCCTTCCCTCTGGCCAAATTTACCCAAAGGGATTCCCCAGTGTAGTGGACATCTGTGATTCTGGTGACCTTAATGTCATCTTTAGTATATAATGCTACACCTCCTCCCATTTTGCCCTCCCTGTCCCGGCGAAGCAAGTTGTAACCCGTTATGACCATGTCCCACCCGTGGGAGTCCGTGAGCCAGGTCTCAGATATCGCCACCACATCCAGGTCGGCATTTCTCATTTCTGTTTCTAATTCCAGGATCTTGTTTCCCAGACTGTGGGCGTTTACGTACATAGCCTTCCATGTTGTGTGTTTTTTACGTCTCAGTGGGGATGTTCCCGCTTGAGCTACTTGGACACCTTTAGCATTATACGCATGTTTTATACTTTCCCTAGACCCAGAGCTACAACGTGCACCTATCCCGGACTCCCCAGAACCAGAACTACAGTGTGTTCCTACCCCAAACTTGGAAATGTGTGTACCCTGTGGGGGTATTCCCGCTTGGGCTACTTGAACTCCTTTAGTACAATTTGCAATGTGTGTTCTCTCGCTGGACCCAGAATAGATTGCAGTTTCTGGTTTGTCTTATGGGACTGTATAATATGAAGTAAGATAGCAAGTATGTAGGAGCTAGTCCCCAGACTAGCTTGAAGCATATGCAAGAGAACTTGAATATTATTTGTGCCTTGATTGGCAGCCAGTGCTGCAGTCTGTAGTAGGGGCTGACATTGGCGCTTTTTTTCAATCCAAATATCAAGCAGACCGCTGTGTTCTGGACAATTCTATGTCTACCTGTTTTGGCAACAGAAGGCACATATGGGTTATGTGCCTTTAAGGCAATGATTTTCAACTTTTTTCACCTCACTGCACACTGACAAGGCGCTAAAATTATAGGTACACCACCACTCTTAAGGATATATTTTACTTTATCATTAAAAAAATGATTGTGGTGTTTTTTTTTTTTTTTTAATCTGTTTATTCTAGAAGTAAAGAAGAATTCACAAGTTGAACTGAAAGAACATAATTCTTGTAGGGCGTAGTAAGGATAACCGAAGGGCCTGTTCTCCTCTCTAATATCCCTCCCCCCCAACTCCTCACAAACGTAGTATACACAAGAATTACAGTAGTTTTCCCTAAAACATATCCAATTTTGGCATTGTCACACTGGCAAGCTTTATGGCTCAGAACAATTATTAGGTAGGACAGCAAAATATATATTTCTTACAAAGATATAGTATCCAAAACCATAATACCTTCAAAGGGTAACTATAGTGACCATAGTAACTGTCATAAACTTAAAAATAGGGTACTATACCAACATAAGAGACAAAAGTAAAGGAGATAAATTTCAAAGGTACCATACAATACAGAGAAGAGAGCCAGCAACCAAATAAGTAAGTACTCCTGGAAAATGTGAACAGAGAAAATGTAAGTATGGTCTGAAAAGCAGAAAAGATCCTATAAGTAAGGTCTAAAAAAACAAAAAGGTTTTCAGAGATGATCCAAATCACATGCATTTTGTTTGAGTAGAAATATGTCAATGTAGTTTTGAAAATGTTTCTGTACCTTTCCTCCCCTGATCTAAACTCACTGCCAGAAATGCCTCCTCCCAAAGGAGGAAAAGGTAGACAATGTATTCAGAGGGGGGGGGAGAGATGTCTGACCCAAACCTGGGTGTGCATTGGGTGGGGGGGGGGGGGGGGGGGGGGAGAAATGCTAAGTGCTATTCCAGCTGTCCCGTGGCATACCTGCCAACCAACAAAAAGAATGTGGACCAGAAAATGAAGTTTAATAAGAGTCCAAATAACTTTAAAACAATACACAAAGGATGTATACAGTCACAAGTGACTCATAAGATAAAAAACCAAATAATGTATAAAATACAAATGACCCAACATAGGCCGTGTTTCACCAAAATGAGATGCCTTCCTCAGGGTCTTATTGGGTCCTTGGCTGTCTTAAAAACATAAAAGTTACAAAAAATCCAAGTAGTTTAAGAGGCTACAAATGAACAGCACAGCACACAAGTTTGCACTGTAAGCTTGCCCTCCATGCTTGAAAATCTCTGCTTTAAGGAATGCTGACATCAGTGGATATAAATAGTGGTAAGCTTGCTTGTGAAAGATTCCCAGAGCAGTCGCTGTAGATCAGTGGTCTCAAACTCAAACCCTTTGCAGGGCCACATTTTGGATTTGTAGGTACTTGGAGGGCCTCAGAAAAAATAGTTAATGTCTTATTAAAAAAAATAACAATTTTGCATGAGGTAAAACTCTTTATAGTTTATAAATCTTTCCTTTAACTGTTAAAGGAAAGATTTATAAACTATAAAGAGTTTTACCTCATGCAAAATTGTCATTTCTTTAATAAGACATTAACTATTTTTTCTGTGGCCCTCCATGAACCCTATTTTTTCTGCGGCCCTCACAGTTAAAGTTTAACATCTTTCCTTTTCCTTTGAATTAACAAAAGATTATAACAGTTATAACAGGCGTCCGCAACTGCCTTTAGTTCCCACCTCTTCCAGCAACGGACACAAGCACAAGCTGCACTGCCTCCAACCATTGCTCCAAGCTGCACTGCTTTTAACCATTTCTTACGTTCTAGAATGTTGCTCACCTCACAAGCGCTTTCCTGCGTCTGCATGTGATTGGACTCCACCTCACAATCGTGTACAGACACAGGAAAGCGCTTGCGTGAGGTTACAGCGACCGCCAGACGCGACTGCTGGACACTTGTGGAGTGGACAATCGTGTACAGACTGAGAGCCTCAAAATAGTACCTGGCGGGCCACGGATTTGAGACCACTGCTATAGAGGAAGACTCCTAGATACACTGTTCTCATGAAGGGTGTGAAGACAACAAGGGTCAGCCCTACCACTAAGCAGACTATCTGCCTAGGGTGGCAGTAGCTGAAGGTAGGGGTCGGGGTGTGATAGCAGAACATGAGTGCTTTATCTTATCTCCCCTTTTTTCTCTTCCTCCTACCACTACTGCTGCCCTCCTTCCAGAAATGAATAAGTTAAGTAGTTTCTACACTCATGTGCTGTTGTGACCTGGCCCCTACCCTTCCTGAAAAACAAGTCCTTCATCAGAGGGAGTGGAGGTGGGGATGGGGAGTGGGATGAGGCAGTGCATGAGTGTAGGTCTGTGCTTTGAGGCCCTGCACCAGCGCTGAAGCCTCTTTTCTCCTATGCTCTAGAGAAGAGGGAAGTCCATTAAGAGGAAGAAAGAATGGAGAGACACTAGAAGCTGGATACAGGGGAAGGGGAGATACTGGATTGTTGGGGGTGGAGGGCAGGGAGGGGTGGAAGAGGAGATGGGAAATGCTGAACTGTTGGAAGGATAATAGAAAGCTCTGAGCTACTACTAGGGTGGTGTTTGGATGCATGGCTGAAAGTTCATCTAGGGCTTTGGATATCCTTAGACTGGTCCTGAACACAAAGCTCTACTCTTAGGTCATTTACAGAGCATAGGAGAGGGGTTGGTGACAGAGAGAAAAATGGAGAGGGGGTGAAGATGAAATAAATCATGTACAAAGGAGAGAAGGGGCACAGGGTATACAGTTTATGGAAGAGGCATAGAAAGAGGGAAGATGCCATATGGAAGAGAGAGAGGGCAGACAGTGGACGGAAGGGACAGAGATGCTGTATGAAAAGAAGAGAGCAAAGAAGACAATTCAAGCAGAAACAACAGAGAGTACAAAAAAAGTTTGTTGTTGCTTTAGAACAGTGAATTGCAAACTGTGTGCTGCAGCAAGATTGCAAGTATACTGCAAGTCGCTGTCGCTGGCTGACTGTCTACAGAATGTGCCTCTCGTGGAGAGATGAACATCTTAGACAATCAGTTGGCGCTGGTGCCTCTCCTGTTGAGCACCCCCCCCCCCACTGGCAGCAAAGGGCCTGTTTGCAGGGCCTTCATGCATGTGCAGATGGTGTGATGACATCACGCATATGCATGATGTCATCGTGTCGATGCTTGCTCACTTCTGGGTGCCCTCCAGCCACGGCCTGCTGTTTATCGAACCACTGCTTTAGAATAAAGTAGTATTGTAGTTGTATTGATAAAAGTTTATAAACAGGAAATAGAAATAAGGCAATCTTTTTATTGGACTAAACCCCCTTCCTCAGGATACCTTAACAACAATATATACTGTACTGACATAAAGGAGGCGGATTTGGCCTCTGAAATAGGATTACCATATGTCCGGATTTACCCAGACATGTCCTCTTTTTAGAGGACATGTCTGGGCGTCCATACAGCTTTTCAAAACCCGGCACTTTGTCTGGGTTTTGAAAAGCAGATCGCATTGGGAGGGGGCATCAGCACATGCATGATGTCATCACGTTACATCCGTGCATGCACAGATGCCCTCCCGACTGACCAAGAACATGCTGAGGGGGGTGGGGCGTGGTGTGGGCATAAGGGGCGGGATGGGTGGAACTGTGCGGGCCTGGGGGCGGATCTATGGGTCTGGATTTTACATAAGTAAAATCTGGTATCCCTACTCTGAAAGCTAATTGAAAAATGGGTTGGTCCAATAAAATGGTATTTTCTTATTTCTCATTATTTCTTTTATTTCTTTTGTAAAGTGATGATTGCTGTTTCACAGTTTTTTCAAATTTACATCTGCTATCTTTATATTTTGCACAATATTAGGGTAGAATAAAGTATTTTATTTGGTACTTATTAATTGAAATATGTTAGCTTTGGGAAATATGAATTGCAAATGTCTTTGTATTGTATTCAGTACAAAAAATGAAGCCCCTTTTCAGGTTTTGCATTTCATAATGTGCTGGTAGTGGAGAGCTCTGTGTTCAGGTAACATGAAAATCAGGATTTTTTTTTTTTTTTGTATGGCTACTTCCAAAGAGAAATGTTCTACTTCTGATTGTCACGTTGTGGGGAGGTAGAATATCAGCTTTCATATAACTAATTTTATTATGGTGTGTTAAACTGAGCTTTTCTTTTGCTGTTATGTTTTTCTTTCTCATTTTGCTTGTTGTTTGAGCATCATCTATCTCCTTTGTGGTTTTTGCAGAAAAGCAGTTTAAAGTTTGTGTGGCGAGAAACATGGTTCTTTGAGATTGTCTGGCAGGATTTATTGTTTTGCTTTAAACATGGGTGACCTGGGCCTAAAAGGAGTGATGTACGAGGCTCTGCTGTCATTTAGGGGTCCTTTTACTAAGGCGCTAGCTGTTTTAGCACACGCTAAATGCTAAAGCATCAAGTTTCAGGTTTATTAGGTATTTATATACCGCCTATCAAGGTTTATCTAAACAGTTTTACAATAAGACTATAATGGACGCGTTAGCGTTTAGCGAGCGCTAATACGGCTAGTGTGGCTTAGTAAAAGGACCACTTACTGTGTTACTGAAGCTACTACCCTCTAAGAAGCTGCTGCTATAGGCAGCTGGCCAGTCTTGCCTAATAGCTGGGTCAGCCCTTGCCCCACCTCTATTTTGTATGCTTGGGTGTTGGGGGGGGATGTTCCATTTCATCCCTTGCCTCAGGCAGCAGATTGCCTTGAGCCACCCCTGCATTTAACAGTTTATATTATGAAGTTGCATTGGCCGCTATTGCAAGCTAGAGTACATTTTAAACTTTGTACATTGATTTATAAGATCTTATATGGTCTGGCCCCTCAGTATTTAATGGATTTAATTACTTTATTAACAGGCAGATCAAGTCATAATTCAAACTTCTTAATCAATGGAATGCTTCTTTTGATCATCAAGCAACTCTTGTGTGGCATGTCTTTCCTGGTTTTTTTTAAGATCAAGAACTAATTTTATGACATTTAGGAAGCTCTTAAAAACACATCTTTTTAGGAAGTTCATTATTTCAAAATAATAGGGGTATCTTATGTTTTTAGCAGAATTAATAAGTCTGGACAATGCCATAATGTTTAACTGGGATTATTCCCAATATCTTATTTTTTGTGTAATCCACCTTGAACTCTTTGGGTATAGGCAGACTATAAATTTTAATGTAATGTAATTTCTAGTGCAACAGACTTTCCATTCCTGAAAGTATGGGTAGTCAATCCCTTCTTGCGAGAATTCTTGTAGGGAGCTTCATTAGCATTCTTTTGCTCCGCTTCCCATCCTTCTGGGCTGTCCTCCAATTCCTCAGTTGTCCCTCTACAAGCAAGATGGTAAGTGCCTCTCTTTTCTGCTCGTGTTTCTTTTCATTTAAATTCAGTATTTTTTGCTGTTTCTGAGGCTTTTTGGTACTTCAGAAGATCCCATACTTGGGTCATCTCTGTCTGTGGGAGATCACAGACTCTGAGGTGGAGGATCTGCTTCCAATGGGAAGACTGCTTTGTAGTGCACCCAGTTGGACAGCCTGCACTAACAGTTCATGGACTGAGGGACCATTCCTTGGGAGCAAGGCTCACCACAGGTTTGTCCGTAGTGGGCTTGAGCACAGGCTGAGTGGCTCCGTGGCAGTTTTTCCAGGATCAGGGCCAACTGCTTTCCTCTCTCTGTTTGCATGTGCGTGGTCTAGTGGGAGTTGAGGTATCCGGCCGATTCACTGGGCTTGAGAGGCAGTCCAAAGAAATAGGGAGGCCAGATTCTAGGCTTGTTGAGAGAGAGGCTCCTCCTGTAAGACTATGAAAGATTGCAGGAAAATCTTAGGAAACTAGAAGACTAGGCATCCAAACGGCAGATGAAATTTAATATGGACAAATACAAAGTGATGCAACATGGGAAGAATAATCCAAATTATAGTTACCTGATGTTAGGGTCTATCTTAGGAGTCCAACAACAAAGAAAAATGGGGAGACCCAATAATCCACAGTGAAAACAATCCACCGATGAAAACAAAAAGAACAAACTGTGGATACAGATGTTCTGGAGATAATTTATTGAACACTGACATATAAAAACATGAAAATTCAATTAAAAAATTACAATGATATAAAATACAGTGATAAAAATCCAACCGGACCAAAACTGTGGAATGCATTGAATGGACTATTAAGATTATGTTCTAACTTTGGATCATTCAAAAACTTATTGAAAACTCAATTATTTGTAAAAGCCTTCTATGAATAAGGAATTCCTGCTTTGATGTATTTTTCTTAGGATCTTTTTATTTGCTGAATTAATTTTTTTACTGAGCTTGTATTTTAGTATGTTTTAGTTGAATTTGTATTTTTTGTAGGTCTCTTTTTTATGTAGGTTCATTTGTAATCCGCCTAGTTGATAGGCAGCATAGAAAGTTTAAAAATAAATAAATAAATAAGTGCCCAGTTATGGAGTTCGCCTGAATGTGAGGGGCCCAAAGTCTCAAGAGACTAATCCTGATGTGTGTAGAGGGTAGAAGAGGCAGCCGAGGCAAATAGGAAGTATTCCAACACACACTTCTGTTTCTAATAGCAAATCTGACTCTGCAAATGGGGAGCGAGAGTTTGATTTTTCCCAAATGAAAGCAGTAAAGGCTTTTACCTGCTCCTCTCGAGTGCCATCTCGTAGATAGATCTGCTTCTGCCTGGAGATAGAGGAAGTCTTGTAGTACTGCACCAGCTTGTTCAGGGAGGAGAATTTTTCTGTCCATAGGTAGTAGTTACCCTTGCTATCTCGCATGACCTTGAAATGCTGGACATCCTCTTCTTGTCTACAAAAAATAACAAAGAAGTGCATGTTCGTAACAACTTAGCCAGCTGAGAACCATATTGCCAAAGGGGAAGAAAAGAAGAAGGTACTGGCAATTTCGGGGAGAGAGAGAGAGAAAATGGAGAGGGAAGCAGCACAGTCCCAGATTCATAGAAACATGACAGAAGATAAAGGCAAAATGGCCCATCTAGTCTGCCCATCCACAGTAATCATCTCTTTCTTTCTCCGAGAGATCCCATGTGCATATTCCAGGCTCTCTTGAATTCAGACACAGTCTCTGTTTCCACCACCTCTTCTGGGAGACTGTTCCACGCATCTACCACCCTTTCTGTAAAAAAGTATTTCCTCTGATTACTCTGGAGCCTATCACCTCTTAACCTCATCCTATGCCCTCTCATTGCAGTTTCCTTTCAAATGAAAGAGACTCGTCTCATGCACATTTATATTACGTAGGTATTTAAATGAATCCATCATATCTCCCCTCTCCCACCTTTCCTCCAAAGTATACAGATTGAGATCTTTAAGTCTGTCCCCATACGCCTTATCATGAAGACCACACACCATTTTAGTAGCCGTCCTCTGGACCCACTCCATCCTTTTTATATCTTTTGGAAGGTGCGGCCACCAGAATTGTACACAATATTCTAAATGAGGTCTCACCAGAGTCTTATACAGAGGCATCAATACCTCCTTTTTCCTACTGACCATACCTTTCCCTATGCAACCTAGCATCCTTCTAGCTTTTGCCATCACCTTTTCAACCTGTTTGGCCACCTTCAGATCATCACATACAATCACACCCAAGTCCTGCTCTTCTGTCGTGCACAGAAGTTCTTCACCCCCTAAACTGTTCAAAAGAACAGTTGGCTTACATGGGCTTGTTTTCCAGCTTCATTCCTTGCTCTTGTCCATTCAGCTGTCATCAGAAAGCTGCCATTTCCCAAATTCTATAAATGGCACTACAAAATTGCGCATCCAACTCTGGGCACGCGCCCAATTTGTGCTTGCAATTTAATTGAATAATGAGCCAATTAGCACCAATAATTGGACGCTATGAATTGGCGTTAGTTGGCATCAATTTGGATTTACGCATGCATCTTGCTAAGCACTACGCTATAAAGATACACGGACACATTTTTAAGTGCGCCGCTGAAAAATGGGCATAGCCATGGGCGGGGCGGGGCCGGTATTGTAGCATTTGTGTGATCTACTCCTAATTTAGGCTTGAAGATTTACACCAGGTTTCAGTTGGTATAAATCCTCCTATCTAAATTTGGGCTCGGATCAAGGCGCTCCATGCTGTTCTATAAATGGCACTCAAATCAGACCGCTGTTCATAGAGAAGCGTTCTGTGCACATTTTTCTCGGTGCCCAAATTTAGGCGCCATTTATTCAATTTAGCCCTATATGTGACCTTTAGTACGCCTCTATTTTCTTCCTTATTCTCTCCACATGAGTGATTTTCTGAGGACCCCCCAAAGTGCTTTCATAAGTGACTAAACAAGGAAGATATTCAGCCGCCATGGCATACACATGAAATTAAACGCAGGCGCTGGTGGATAACTTGATCTATCTATTCAGCTGCACTATGTATAGAGGGAGACATTATATAAAAGATGGCAAAAGTTAGTGACCAAGATGTAGCGTGCTAGTGGTTATTCTATAACGCTTTCTAGGCACCCAGATTCTGTTACACAGTACTAGTGTATATTACTTAGGCACTCCCGTTCCACTTAGGCCAAGTCAATAGCAGGCGTAAACGTGTAAGTTCTGCGTATCCATGTGACACCTGCTCATGCTCCGTCCTGTCACAACCCTAGCCGGGAAGCTAGATTGTCTCCTGATAGGGCCCCTCCTAACCCTAGCCTTACCTTAAATAGAGCTAACCAATGTGATAGGCTAGACATAAAACAAAAAGAAAGTTCTGATTTCCCATTCAAAACCCAGCTCACAAAACCCTGGGGAGGTGAGGAATCTGGAGGGAACAGCCTAGAACAGCCTCAGAGCAAATCCACCAGTTCAGCTAACCCACAGCTGCAGAGCTTAATTAGAAGCTCAGGGAAATCTCAGCCCAAGTTACAGGCTGCCCTGCCCCCTCACAGAACAGGGCGTGGTCGCCTCAGTGCTTTAGAGGCAGCACTGAGGAGAAACCAGTCAGTCTGCCCTGGGTCAGCCCAGGAAGGAGGTGTACAGGACTGCTCTCCTGAACCTCACCACTTGCAGGATGTTGAGATGGTGGATACAGCCCCTGTCTCTGAAGCCAACCAGCTAGCTGAACCAGAGCCCATGGAATGCATGGAGACTAGCATGGATACAGAACCTTGTGCTATGGAGGAAAGCTAAGTACATTGGTTTTGCTTGGTTGTGCTTAAGTTTGTGAACTGTTTGAGTTTGGTTATTGGAACTCGTTTGCACCTGTGTGAAGCAAGTGAGCAGTGCAGAGCTCACTGCAAGGTGCCTGGAACTGAAAACCTTTTGCCAGGTTTATTTTTGCTGGACTGTTTGGTTTATGTTTTTTTTTTGAAAACAAGAAAGCTTCAATTTTGAATGTGTGCCTGGGATGGTAGTTTTGGGGAAGAATCCACATAATATCCTTGGTTGGGATTGTGGGGCTATTTGTGGCATTCTGTTTTACACAGAGTTTAATTAGTGGATTTGGCTACTCCCCTCCCCCACCAACTACTGTTAAGTTGGTTGGGACCAAGCCTGCTTCTATCTAGGCTTGGGCACAGCACTGTCTTTATTTAAAAGAAGTGATATAGCTTGGTACTGTCTGTTTGCCAAAGGCAGAACTATTAGGATTGAACTTTGTTACTGCCGGTTTGCCAAAGGCAGAACTATTAGGATTGAACTCTTATACTTACCTGTGATACCTGCAAGAAAGGTGTGAGTTGTTTGGTTTTTTTTCAACTCAGTTTTATTTTTCCATGTATTCTTGGTTTATGAAAAGAATGGACTGAACCCTGTTCCGGATTGATAACCACAATAAAGTGGGGCTTTATTTTCACATAAAACTGACTGTTTTGACCTGTTTTGTGCTTCTGTATTGCACTGAGGAACCAGCAGGACTTCCAGCATCTTCTGGAAGCACGTGGGACGCAGGCTATTCTGGGCGCTGACCGGGGCCATCGTACAAGCCGGCACTGGCGGTGTCACAGTCCACATGTCCACTCCCTTCCAGTTACTTGCTAAGCAGGCTGTTATAGAACAATGTTTCCCAAGTCAATCCTGGAGCAGTGACGTAGCCACGGGTGGGGGTAGGGGTGGGTGGGGATTCCTAGGCCTCCCTGCCAAAAAGAATTTATATGTTGGGCAGCCACTGACTTTTCTTTTGCTTTATTTCTCATTTTGTTCCTTGTTGTTTGAGCATCATCTATCTCCTTTGTGTTTTTGCAGAAAAACAGATTAAAGTATGTGTGGCGAGAAACATTGGTCTTTGAGTTTGTCTGGCAGGATCTACTGTTTTGCTTGGAGCTGCCACTGTTCCCAACCTCAGGCCACTCCCTCCCTTGTGTGTGCTCAGTTTTCACACTTGTGCAAAACTTAGCATAAGTGCACAGAAGCTGGTGACGGGTGGTAGCAGCTCCAGGACAGTGCTGGTGGTTGCCCAACATGTAAACTCTTTGGAGGGGAGGAGGTCTTCGACTGATGGGGTTCAGGGATCCAAGCCAGCACAAGTGTGCCATTTACCTTGGAGGGGGTGCTGGGGGGAAGAGTAAATATTTAAATTTGGGCTTGCTTTAGTTGAGGGGAGCGGAGATGACATTTTTGGCCCATCCACTTTACTCTCAGGCCCACCCTAAAACAGTGTCTAGCTGTGCTACTGTCCTGGAGTAACCCCTTGCCAGTCAGGTATTCAGGAGGTGTCAAGTCAAAAGCGCGCCGGGACAAAGGCACGCGCAGACAACTGAGCGCAATTCGGAGGTGCGCGCCGGCTCCGACGGGGGGTGTGTGCCCACTTTACTTTATACAGATCGCGCTGCATTGTGGGGGCGTTGTGGGGGTTTTGGGGGGTTGTAACCCCCCACATTTTACTGAAAACTTCACTTTTTCCCTAAAAAACAGGGAAACAGTTAAGTTTCCAGTATAATGAGGGCGGTTACAACCCCCCAAACCCCCCCAACGCTGCCGCGATCTGTATTAAGTAAAGTGGGGGGGTTCTCCAACAAAACCCCCTGTCGGAGCCCCTAAAAACACTCTTTTTCTTCGGCGCGCGTTTCCGTCTTGCGCTCAGTTGTCGGCGCGCGCCTTTGTCTTCCATGGTTTTGTCCATGAACCATTCAGGATATCCACAATGAATATACATAAAAGAGATTTGCAAACAATGGAGGCAGTGAATGCAAATCAAGCTCATGCATATTCATTGTGGATAGCCTGAAAATCTGACAGGCAAGGGGGTACTCCAGGACCAACTTAGGAAACATTGTTATAGAATACTGCTGAATGTACTGCAATTTTGCACTGTAACAATCACGTGCATAAGTACAAGCATTCTATAACATACTTGCACAATTGGTGCCTAACTTTAGGTGACCTGCTGTAGAATGAGGGGGATAAAGGGCAATTCTATAATCGCGACACTCAGCTCTGCTTGCATTATGCAAATAAATGTTTACAATACTCGCCTGTAAACACATAAATGCTAGCTTGCCGGCTAAGCATCGTTTTGCACATACCTGCTGTGTATTTGCAAGGGGTGTGTGCATGGGGATGGAGCATGGACAAGACATGGGCAGGGCTCCCAGTTCTTCATGTAACACACAAAATACTGTAACTTACATGAGTAGCTGCCACGTGTAGGCACTTTGCACTTAACACCAACTCTATGGCTGGCATATGCATGCATTATGCATACCTAAATGTTAGCTTCATTAATATCTGGTTACACTAATATTCTATAGCAGAACCTAATCACCCGAGTTACTTTATAGAACAGGCTTCTATTATGCACCCTTGAAGTTCCAAAATGGAGGTGCTCAGTTATAGAATTGTGTTTCCAGCACAGTCAGCATGCCTTAACTGTCTTTTAGTTCAGGCCTGTGGTTCAGCCGGCTGCAGTGTTTAAATCCATTCCATGTACCATTGTTAGACTGTGAGCTCACTGAGACAGATAGGGAAAAACATGCTGGGATTTACTAAACTACAGAAGAGCTTCTTACCGTGGGTCGGTGAGATAAATGCTCCGACTCTCAAAAGAATCGAACGAAGTCTGAGCATTTACCTCACCAGCCTGCTGTAAGAACCCCTTTCGCGGTTTAGTAAAATAGCCCTTAGAGTCCTTGATCACTATGCACTGAAATCACTTAGGAAATAAGCAGGAAGCAAATTATATAAATAAATATATTTGGTGCCATTATTCAGATAGCAAGCAGCGGTGACTGCTGTTGACTGTATGGATAGTGGTGGTTTTCGGCTGTTAAACGGTTTAAATTAGGTTGCTACATAAATAGTGAATGCATATCACTGGCTATCTGTAGGAACATTCACACTCCGCCTTGTACTATCTGAATTTTCAGTGTACTATTTAGAAAATTCTGCTGAATATTGGTGGATAGAGCATGCATCTGTTTGGTGGTTGCTATTAGACAAGGACTTTTGAATATCTGGCCCCCATATGACAACTTATCCAAATAATGGCTAAATATCACTACTTTTCAGAAAATATTTTGGCCACCCTTATTTTGGATTGGATTGGATTTATTATTTTGATATTCTGCTACTGACAACAAAATATTAAGTGGTGTACAAAAAAATCTCATATACAAAATACTTGTAATAAATAGCATCACATGCTCTTCTTGAACAAACAATTACTACTGATACTGTTAGAGCTACACTCTTAGTATCATTCGTTTTTGAGCAAGACGTGAACATGATTATGAAACTATTCTTTAAAAACTCACAGAAATTATTTGGGGAGCAAAAAGTTTGGATATATCCTGATGTCGCAAAGACAACACAAGAACGGAGGAAAGAATTTCTTTCTATGCGTCAAGATATTATAAAATTGGGAGCAACTTTCTTGTTAGCATACCCCTGTAAATGCTTAGTTAGATATTTGGGAGTTAAATATACATTTTTTTCTCCTAATCACCTGAAGGAATTCTTGGATGTAAAGAAAATCATCAAGGACTGAGGGAAAATAGAAATTAATAGCTGGTGTTTAGAACATAAAGCCTAATCGTTTAATTAAGTTCCTCGTTAAATTTCTCTCAAAAAGTTCCGATTGACCATTCCCCTATTATGGTGGTCTAAGAAAGGAAAAATTATTTTTATAAGTATGAATTTGTAATACTTCTGTATTGTTTTTTCTTTCCTGTATTTAATGTAAAAAGATGTATTCTTGTAAAATTTTGTTGAATAATAGAAATAAAAAATAAATAAAAAATAAATAGCATCACATATTATGAACAATTAAGAGTCAAATACAACATATCTGCAACAGAATAATGACCTTTGCCTACAGAATCAGTCATAAAAACATAGAACATAGAAACATGATGGCAGATAAAGGCCAAATGGCCCAACCAGTCTGCCCATCTACAGTAACCATTATCTCTTCTCTTTAAGAGATCCTACGTGCCTATCCCATGCTTTCTTGAATTCAGACACAGTCTCTGTCTCCTCTGTCAAAAATTACTAAAACAATGAATGTTTTGCGGAATCAATTAAGTTATGACAGGATAGTTATATGGGTAGTATCAAGCTCCTTCTTGATTTAAATTGCTCAGTTCTAACCATATAAGCTTCAGAAATATTGGAAAAGTCAAGTTATATGTTCACTATCTACTTCCATCCCTCAGCTCTCTAGGGCAGTGTTTTTCAACCTTTTTTGGGCAAAGGCACACTTGTTTCATGAAAAAAATCACGAGGCACACCACCATTAGAAAATGTTAAAAAATTTAACTCTGTGCCTATATTGACTATATATAAAGTAATTCTCTTGAATAGGAATCAAATAAACACATATAAAGTATTTTATAATTACTTTATTATGAAATATTAAGTAAACAGAATAGTGAAAAATTATAAAATACTTTATTCAGTGCGAAACCTGGGCCTGTTTGGCTGAACACAAAGCTGATATTCTGGCTGGAATCGAAGAAAGACACACATGTAGCTCTTCGTCAACAGCTCTCAGTCTCTCTCTGTATTTGGTTTTTATAGCATACAAAAATAGACAAATATACCCTCCATCCTTTTTATTAAACCACAATAGCAGTTTTTAGCACAGGGAGCTGCGCTGAATGCCCAGCGCTGCTCTTGACGCTCATAGGCTCCCTGCGCTAAAAACCACTATTGCGGTTTAGTAAAAGGTGACCATATTGTAAAATATAGACAGCAGATATAAATTCAGAACTGTGCATAGTAAGTGAAGGGAAGTTTTCATCTCTGGGAATTTACCCAGTTAACTATTAAGTTATTTGGGCAAATTCCTTTGAAAACTGTGGTAATACTGCCTCCACTTTGCTAAATTTAAAATAAAATCATTTTTCCTACCTTGTCTGGTGATTTCTGGTTGCACTTTCTTCTTCTGACTGTGCATCCAATCTTTCTTCCCTTCTATCAGCCTGTATGCTTTCTCTCCTCCACACCTCATTCCCTCCCCCAACTTTTTCTTCCTCTCTCCCTGACCTTTCTTTCTTTTTTTCTGTTTCTCTTCTTTCCTTCTGTTTCCCTGCCTGCCCCCTTTCTTTCTTTCTCCCTGCCATTCCCCAAGCCACTGCCACTGCCGCTGCCATCGGGGAACAGGACCCACCAATGGATAACAGGCCCCAAAGCCGACGCCGACGCATGCTCTCCCTGACGTCAATTCTGCAATCGGAGAGGAAGTTCCGCCCAGCCAGGCAGCGATTGGCTGGCCCGAACTTCCTCTCCGACTGCAGAATTGACGTCGGGGAGAAGAAGACTTATCGGCTCGATAGATTAGATCGCCAAGACAAAGTGAGTCCTGGGTGATCGACTCACTTTGCCTTGGCGAGCTACTGGCGCCCCTGCCTCGGGCCCCCTGTCAGCTCCGGGCCCCTGAATGCAGGACTGGTAGTACTGCCCTGATGGCGGCCCTGTGGCACACCAGGCAACATCTCATGGCACACTAGTGTGCCGTGGAACAGCGGTTGAAAAACACTGCTCTAGGGCATGCCCAGGCCTACTCTGCTTCAGAAGCAAGATTTGTTTTTTTAGGAGAGCTGCTATTCTACCAATGCCCAGCAGATGGCACCATCAGAGCAGGTTTTGAAATCTCAGCACCATGAAGGAAAGGCAAGAATTATAGAGTTCTGAGATGCTCAGACACATCTAGTACGAAAAAAATGTGACCAGTGCAAAAAGACAGCAAAACCCCTTCTGGATTTTCATCAACATCTGGTACTTGCTGTTCTGATTGTCTTAAGTACTACAAACTACAATGCTCATATAAAGCTTCAAAACTGTGTTATTTAAAGCCTCTCCCCTAAAAGTTCCATGAATCTTTGAAAGCAGCTCTGCTCAGAAGAGCATCACAATCTTTGTGCCTGGCTCTTGTTCTAGCACTGCATTGCTAGTGACATCACAGTCAACTAGTTCCAATGTGTGATGTAACATATGACCTCATTCCAAGCATGGTTATGCACAAGGGACCAGGTCAGGGAAACTGTGGAAAAGCAGCTCAAAGAATTTTGAAAATAGAAACTTGAAACTATAATTCAAGTTTCAAGTTTATTAAAAATTTGTAGTGGGTGCCGGCTGCTGAGTTCGTGAGAAGGAATTCGTAGTAGTCTTCTTTTGCTAGATTCCATTTATTAGGTGGAATGTAGAATAGTGTGATGATAAGGTTATCAATGTAGTTAGTTTTGGAGATTTTGCAGGTGAGGATTTCCAGGTCATTGGTTAATTTGAAATCTAGGATTTGGAAGTGAAAGTGGTCACAGAGAATGATGGCCAGGCCACCTCCCCTTTTAGAGTTTCTTGAGAGGGGGATGATTTTGTAATGTGGTGGGAGAATATCCGCTATGATGGCATTCTGGTCGGAAATGAGCCATGTTTCGGTTAGAAGTACAATGTCTAGATGGGTTTCTTCCAGCCAATCTTTGAAGAGTTGGGCTTTATTTCTAACCGAGCGAATGTTCAGGTAGGCGCCAGGAAGAATGGATTGTTCTGGGAGGGGCGAAGGTTCCGTGCGTTGTAAATTTTTTAGGGATCATTTTCTATTGTGTGTTGGTCTGGGTGGGTGGCGGGTAGTGTTGATCACAGGGATGGGGAAAGGACCTGTTTCTGTGATGTCATGAACGAACCGGTGGGATCGGAGGAATTTATCAGGTCCTGGGATTCTAGTTCATGCAATGTAGGTTGGTATAGGTTCGAAGGCTAAAGCTTTTGTAATCCAGCCTCTTGTGCTAAGCAAGTAGAGGAGGAGAAAGGCAATGAGCTTTTAAGTGGGCCTAGACATGTTGGGGTAACAGGTAGGGTGGCGAAGGGAGGCTTGACAGGGAGAGGGGAGGGAGGGCAGACTGGAGAAACAGGGGAGGAGGGGAGACAGACGCTTAAGGGGAGGTGGGCAAATATGAAATACTCATGGGCAGATGGGAGGAAAGGATCTGAGGGCTTGAGAGCTGGTACTGAATATAGGTCTATGAACAGATGTTCAAAATAAGACTATGAGCAGGTATGATATAAAAGACTATGAACAGATCTATAAGACGGAATATAGGTCTAGGCAATACGAGGTGTAAGTCTTGAGTAGGTGTAAGTCATGAGCAGGTGTGCAATATGGATCTAAAAGCAGAAGTGGTATAGGCTAAGAATAGGTATGTAATAAAAGTCTATGAACAGGTATGAGATAAGAGTCATGGGCAGATAACAAGTATAAATCTATGAACTTTAAAAGATAGTGCTCTGATCAGGGTGGCCACAAGTGAGAGTCAAGGAATATAGTACGTGGCCCTAACGAATTAGAGACATTGAACTTGGTGTCGGTCCTTGGTGGGTTGTTGGTATAGGAGGTGATAGGCCTGGAGAACCGGCTGTTGGGGGCAGGGCTAACCGCCGACCGTGTTGTGTACTCCTGTGCAGTGAAGGGGGATGACTCGATCTCCCTTCCCCTTCACTGTGCTGCGGCAGGAAAAGGTCTGGTCTGCTGAGCCCTTAAGAGGGCTGGAAAGCAGGCCAGATGAAGAATCGGCTGTTGGGGGCAGGGCTAACCGCCGACCGCGTTGTGTCCTCCGGTGCAGTGAAGGGGGACGACTCGATCTCCCTTCCCCTTCACTGTGCTGCGGCAGGAAAAGGTCTGGTCTGCTGAGCCCTTAAGAGGGCTGGAAGGCAGGCCAGATGAAGAATCGGCTGTTGACAAGATTGCCATACAAATCTATCTGGCAATAGATGCCTTGGAAGCTGGGCTGCCTCTTCATAATTGGCTGGTTAGAATAAGACGAAAGTCATTGGTTCATTCCAAATAGTCAAGTAAACTCTCCATATGTCCAGTCTCTGTAATATTTTATCCTGCTTGAGTAAACTCATCAACTGAAACGTAGGTAGATGAACCTCTTGGTTGACGTGAAAAGCCGACACAACCTTCGGTAGAAAGGAAGGTACTGTGTGGAGGACAATTCCTGCCCCTGTGATCTTGAAGTATGATTCTCTGCATGATAGTGCCTGCAATTCTGAGATCCTTCTTGCTGAGACTATGGCCACCAGAAACACTGTCTTCACAGTGAGATCCAGAAGGGAAACCACTTGAAGGGGCTTGTAGGGGGGTTTACAAAGTCCTTTCAGTATGATGTTAAGATTCCATCTTAGGAAGAGCTGGCGTAACATATGCTGCAATCTGAGTGCCCCCTTTAAAAATCTAGTCACATCTGGATGAGATGCCAGGGAGACCTTTCCCACTTGAGAGGTCTGCCACTTGTATTTTGAAAGATGCTATCATCAGGCCTTTCTCTAGTCCAGGCTGGAGAACTGCAAGAATCACTGGAATTGAAGCCTTGAAGGTCTCCACGTTATCCTTTGCGCACAATAGCTGAAAAGCCCTCTAAGCTTTAGCATAGGCTGCAACAGTCAAAGGCTTTTTAGCATGTAGCAGAGTAGAAACAAATACCTCCAAATATCCTTTGTGTACTAAGGTTGAGTGCTCAATAGCCATTCCATGCGGAAGTGAGCTGCAACCACCACAATCACTTTGGTGAAGGTGTGTGGAGCTTTGCCAACCTGAAGGGTAGGGCCACAAACTGAAATTGCCTTTGCAGGACATGGAATTTCAGATATTTCACGTGGGCTGGGAAAATGGGAATATGAAGGTATGTCTTCATCAAATCTAGGGAGGATAGGAATTATCCAGTTCCACCGCCGCAGTTACTGACTGGACTATCTCTATGTTGAAGCATGGTACTTTGAGGGCTGCATTTAAAGACTTGAGGTCCAGAATTGGTTTCCAGTTTTTGGTACCTTTTTAGGCACTATGAAGTATATGGAGTATCTGCCAGAGCCCGATTCTTTGTTGAGGACTGTTTTTATGGTGTGAATGTCTGGCAGCCTTTACACTGTCACTTGGACCCTGATCTCCATGTCCGGTCATCCGGCTGGAGAATCCATAAACAGATTTGGGGGGTGGGTGACAGAACTCGATCTTGTGACCCTCCCAAATAAGATCTAGAACTCAGAGGTCTGAGGAAATTTTCTCCCATGCCCTCCAGAACACCAACAACCTCCCGCCAATGTGCAGGGACACAGCTGTTGTCTTGGCACCATTGCGACTTCTTGAAGGCAGGGTTGACACAAGATTCTTAGGATTGTTGATGTCTGAAACTGCCAAATCTCTCTGGAACCCTGATATGATCTCTGAGTGGAGGAATCTGCGTAGTATTGGTGGGAACATTGTGAAGAATGAAAATTACTACCAGGAATTGGTAAAAGATGGAGCAGTGAGATCTTCAGAGCACAACTCAAACGAAAATGTAATCTCACTATGAGGTATCAAGAGTGAACAAGGAAGTAAGGGTCTCAGAAACCCACTTGGATTTAAGAATTTTTCTCTTTATTCTAAGCTTGTCGGGTTGCAAGTGTTTAATCATCAACCCATTATTCCTCCGCTTCCCTACAATCCATACTTAGTAACTGCCTGTTAATAAGTATGGATTGTGTATATATATATATATATATATATACTAGTCATTAAGCCCGTTACATTAACGGGTGCTAGAATATATGTCTGTCTGTCTTTCTTTATTTCTGTCTCTCTCTCTCCCTCCTGCTATCTTTCTTTCTTTCTGTCTGTCTCTCTCCCTGGCCCCCTTTGTCTGTCTGTCTTTCTGTCTCTCCCTGCCCCTGTGTCTTTCTTCTTTTCTTTCTGTCTCCCTTCCTCCCGCTGTCTGTCTTTCTTTCTATCTGTCTGTCTCTCTCCCTGCCTCCTATGCAGCAGCATTTCTCTCCCCCTCCCCCCCACTTCCCTGTGCAGCCACAGCAGCATTCCCTCCCTCTCCATTTCCCTCCCTCCATACCACTTCCCTGTGCAGCAGCAGCGTTTTCCCTTCCCCCCCTTTCCCTTCTCACGGTCTAGCCAGCTTCTTTAGTCCGTTGCCACCCCCCCCTTCCCTTTCCTTCCCGCGGTTCCGACAAACCTGCCGACTTCAGCCTGCAACACTCTGCACACTGCTTCGGGGTCTTCTACTGCCCTGATTTACTCTGCCGCGTCTCTTATGATGTCATCAGAGACATGCCAGAGTAAATCAGGGCAGTAGAAGGGCCCGAAGCAGCGTGTGCAGAGTACTGCAGGCTGCTGGAGTAGGCAGGTTTGGAGTCGGGACCACGGGAAGGGGGAGGGGCGGCAAGACGTCGGGAGAACTGAGTTACCGAAGAGCAGGGAGTCCAGCAATGGCGGCCAGTGCTGCGAATGTAGGTAGGAGCTGGGGACTTGCGCATGCGCACTCCTGCTTGGCCACGGACCTACAGAACATGGAACAGGGAACACAGAACACGAAAGTAGGAGTGCGCATGCACGGCTAGCGTTTTATTATATAGGATATATATGAGGCAGAAATGTTTCACTTAGCTTTTTTAAGCGTGCAGATATCCAAATAGCCCAACAGCTCCTGTTTCGCCAATTATATTTTTATTTGTTAATTTGTAAAGTGGTGATTGTTATGTATCAGTTTTTTCAAATTTACATCTACTGTCTTTATATTTTGTACAGTATTAGGGGACATGTGCCACTGTTTTTGTGGTGTTGCATTGTATGCAGAGTCTGGTTTGTTGGCGGTTCAGTTTAACTTTTGTCTACATATTTCTATTTTTAGTTTGTGATTATTCCATATTGGGCGAGGGTGTATCTCTGTTCTGTGTGTATGTGAAGGACATAGTTTTCAGTTGGCATTGACTGCAGGATCAATTGACTGCGGGATCTGGCTTGTTTAGTTTTACAATGTATGTGTTGGTGTTCTAGTGCTCACTGCAGTGTTTAAGATGCTGCCTTTTCCTAGGTACACTCTTGTGCGATATGTGGATTGTTACTAAAAATCATATTTTTCATATAGATGGGAGGGGGTGTGTATGTGTGTGTCAAAAAATGATGGGCCCTGGGTGTCACATATGCTAGGTACGCCACTGCACTAGAGTGCTCATTTTAATGTTGAAGAGCCCGTTTGCATTTCAGTTGGAGACTGCTAGAAAGCTTGCTAAAGACAAAGATAAGCCGTTTTGATAGTCCACCGCTAAAATGCGTGCAGGCTAAACCGTCGGAAACCAGTTTAGCAACTGCGTTAAAATTTTGAGAATCTGGCCCTCGGAATTCTATAATTCGTGCATTGTTTCGAATAACTAAGCACATTATGTTATACTTTATTGGATGAAGATGGAGTACAGCTTGAAATATAGATTATTGTTACTAGTCGACTATGCATCAACTAGCTCCAAAATGTTTAACAGAGTATGTAATTTCTTATTTGCCTCCCCATGCACTACGCTCTGTTTGACACCATGATGATGCCAACATGAAAAGAACTACGCCTAGAATTAATAAGACTGGGCATGTTTTCATGTGCCCTGTTGAGTGGAATAAACTTTCAGCTTATATTAGACAGCAGAGAGACTTACATACGTTCAAGAAATTGCTGACGCGCCTTTTGTTCTGTAAGATGAAATATGGTTACCAATGCCTTTGTACTATGAGAAATGATTTATGATTTTTACACCTAAAGAAGGATATAACCCTGCTGGAGAGGGTGCAGAGGCGAGCCACGAAGCTAGTAAAAGGTATAGGAAATTTGAGCTACAAAGAACGCCTCGGAAAACTGAGCTTGTTCACCCTTGAGAAGAGAAGACTGCGAGGGGATATGATAGAAACTTTCAAAATACTAAAAGGACTCGACAAAATAGAGCAAGAAGCATCGTTATTCACATTGTCAAATGAAACTTGGACAAGAGGGCATGGGCTGAAATTGAGGGGCGACAGGCTCAGGACGAATGTCAGGAAGTTCTGTTTCACACAGCGAGTGGTGGACGTTTGGAATGCTCTCCCGGAGGAGGTTGTGATGGAAACATCCATTATGGGATTCAAGTGCAAGTTGGATGCGCACCTCCTTGCAAATTACATTGAGGGATACGGCTAAATATGGTCATCATAAGGGAAGTTCAAGTTCAAGTTTATTTGTTCTTAATGAATCGCTTATTTAAAATGCTAGGCGATGTACAACATAATAAAATATACAAATAAAATATTAGTGTTAACATATAAAATAACTTTTGTTATGAGTTAAAACTTAACATACAAAATACATACATATAAAATAATTTTTTTATGGGTTAAAACTTACAAGAATTGTGAGGGTAAGTGGGGAAAAAGTTACAATGTTTGGTTAGGAGAGAAGAAAAAACATAAAAGGGAAAAACAAAAAAGGAGGGTAATTTTAGCTGCTTAAATAAAAATCGATAATTAATATACTAGGAATCATAAGCATCTTTTTTTTTTTTAAATTTTTATTTATTATCAATTAATTACAGACAAAGAATTAACTTTGAGAAGAAAATTAGAAAAAACATCATCAATATAATTGAAACACAAACTTTTCACAAACTTAATATATAGTCCACAACTGGGAGAACAAAGTAAGTAAATAATCCCTTCCAGGAAAAAGGGGAACAAATACAAATGTTTAAAGAATAGAGCAGTTAACCTCGGCTAATATTAACAGACATGAGTGATCCTGTACTTCCCAAGGAGCATCGAAAATCCCTTTCCCTTCTAAGAAAAAATGCAGCTGTTCTGGTTCAAAGAAAATATACTTATTTTGTTGGTAATTTATAAGACATTTACAGGGAAACCTCAACTGAAAGGAAGCTCCCAAAGAAGTAACCTTAGATCTATATTGAATAAATTCCTTCCTTCGAATCTGAGTCCATCGTGAAACATCAGGAAAAATATAAATTTTTCCACCCAAATAGAAAATCTGCTTTAAATTAAAGTATAATTTCAAAATCATGTCCTTATCTTGAAGAAAAACAAAGGATACTATCAAAGTAGCACGACCCAGAATTTCAATTTCAGATGATTCCAGTAGCTCAGAGATTTCTAACTGTGCTTGTTCTTCCTCTTCTTTCTTTTCCATCATAGTTCTTTTAAGGAAATAAAGTTTTTGTATAGGAGGGATATTAGACTCTGGAATTTTCAATATGGAAGTCAAAAAATTTTTAAAGATCTCTCTTATAGTCATAAGTTTTGGTATAGGAAAATTCAGTAGCCTTAAATTCAGGCTCCTATATTGATTTTCAAGATTTTCAATTTTCCGTAGATAAAAAGTTTTATCTGTAACTTGTTGTTTATTAAAAGTCTTGACTTCCAGCATAGTTTGTTCAATCTCCCCAATTTTCTGGTTTTGCTGTTGAACCTGAGATTCCAATTGATTAATTTTCAGTGGGAGCCCAAGAGTTAGAGAAATAACGTTGCTACATACCAAATGAAGATTTTCAATTGCTGTCCAAAGAGAGTCCATGGTTACCACCGATGGTCTGAGAAGCGGCTTGAGTTGGGTCAGTTGAGACAGGTCTTGCTCCAGCCGCTGAACTCCATTGCGGCTTATGTCTCCTCCCGACTCACCACCGCTCTCATTTGGTGCTCCTCACTCAGTCGACTTCAACAAAGTTGGAATTGTTGAAGAAATCGCCTCCAAACCTGCTAGCTGCAGCAAATCCTCCCTCCCTTCTATTCCCAGGGAGCCCTCTGATCGGTAGATTGACGCAGCCACGTTTCCAGGCACTGGGGGAGGGTCAGGTCCAGCTGGGCTCAGCGAAAAAACGCTGTCTAGGCTGAGCCTTTCCTGCGGCTCTGCAGCAGATAAGCCCGTCGCCGAGGGGACTGTAAATGAAGTCATTACAGTCTGTCGCGGTGTGGATGTTACAGACAGAGGTAGAGGGTTAATCCTCTGCCTTCCCCTTCTTTTTGGCATTGAAAAAAAGAGTGAAGAAAAAACGTAGTAAGTAAAGAATACACTCGCCAAATCAGGAGCTCACAAAAACGCGTCCTGCTCTGTCGCCATCTTAGTTTGTTCTCCCATCATAAGCATCTTTAAAAAGAAATGTTTTTAGAGTTTTTTTAAATAAGGTTAAATCTTTTAATTCTCTAATATATTGGGGTAAGAGATTCCATGAATGTGGGGCCATAACTGAAAACACGTCGTGCCGTCTGATTCCTATAACTTTCATTGAGGGAACGGAGAGAAGATTATAAGAGGTCGAGCGGAGAGACCGTGTCGTGCTATAGGGGATTAGCCACCTGTTGATAAATTGGGGTTCGTTAAAACTTAAGGCTTTAAAAACTAAAAGCAGTAATTTAAAAGTAATACGATGGCTTACCGGAAGCCAATGGGATTTAATCAACAGGGGGGTAACATGATCATATTTTTTTGCATTGTAGATCAATTTCACGGCAGTATTTTGTATCAATTGCAGCCTTCTTTTTTCTTTTTGAGTAATGTTAAGAAGGAGAGAGTTACAGTAGTCTATTCTGGATATTATTAAGGAGTGAATTAGAACACAGTTCTTCAACCGCCGGTCCGCGGACCGGTGTCGGTCCGCAGGAAATTTTTGCCGGTCCGCGCAGGGCCGGCAAGATTGACTCACTTCAACTTCCTGCCGGTCCGCGCAGGGCCGGCAAGATCAACATGTGAAGCGTGCGCTGGGCCGGAGAGATCTTGGGGAGCCTCCGACAGTGGCTTTCTCCCCTCTCTGCAGCTCTCCTTTACTTCCCAGCAGCGATTCACGAAGGCAGCCTCGGGGCTTTTGCTGAGTCGCGGCTGCCTCTGATGATGCAACTTCCTCTTTCCTCAGAGGCGGCGCGACCCAACAAAGGACCCGAGGCTGCCTTCGTGAATCGCTGCGCTGGGAAGTAAGAAGAGCTGCTGGGAGGGGAGAAAACCATTATCAGAGTGTTCCCTCTAAGGTGAGCGCATGAGCGATCGCTCACTATTTTCATTGGCGTCGCTCATGCTTCTTCTGGTGTCGCTCACTCGAGCGGAGGTGAGAGGAAGCGGCGGCGGTGGAGGTCTGCCCTGATCACCTAAGATGCAGCAGCGGCGGCTCCTTTCATGATCCCCGTAATCAGTGGCGTATTAAGTGGGGGGCGGTCCGCCCCTTGTTCTCATTGGTGTAACGCCAGCCCTGCAGCTCCGGACTTCCCCACACCTGCCCCACACTTCCCCACACCTGCCCCCCCCTTCGGATCGCTATTATTTTAAATGTTATGGCGGCGGCGCTGTATCCATCAGTGGAGACGTCTAACCTCGGCCTGCCCCGGAACTCTTACTGCAACAGTGACTTCCTGTTCCTGCCTAGACGGGCGGCTGCTGCAGTAAGAGTTCCGGGGCAGGCCGAGGTTAGACGTCTCCACTGATGGATACAGCGCCGCCGCTATAACATTTAAAATAATAGCGATCCGGGGGGGGGGAGTCCGGAGCTGCAGGGCCGGCGTTAGAGGGAGTAAGAGCTGATGGTGACGCAGGGTCCCGCGGGGGGAGGGAGGAAGGAAAAAGAGGAACCGAAGCATGGCAATTTTGGGAGAGCAGGTGTGGGGAAGTCCAGAGCTGCAGGGGAGAGTGTTGCGGTACCCAGCTGGAGGGAGAAGGAAGATGAGGGAGGGAATGAAAGGAGATGCCAGGGCTTGGAGGGAAGGAGGAAGGTATGCCAGACTAAGGGAAAAGGAAGGGGGAGATGTGAGAGCATGGAGGGGGAGCGAAAGATGGAAGAAAAGGAAAGGAGATAGATGCCAGAGAATCAGGGAAGGGAAGATACCAGACTATGGGGTGCAAAGAAAAGAAAGGAGAAGAGAGAGATGCCAGAGCATAGGGGATGGGGTGGTGACAGAGAAAAAAATGGAGAGGTGGCAGAGCTGGCTTTGGGGGTGGGCAAAATCTGGAAGACAGTGGGGGGACATAAGAAGGAGGCACTGGGGGCACAAAGGACACAGGAAGGAGGCACTGGGGGCACTATGGACACGGGAAGGAGGCACTGGGGGCACTAAGGACATGGGAAGGAAGGAGGGAGGGAATAGAATGGGACAATTGTTGGGCCTGAGTGCAGAAAGAAAGAAAGGATACACAGTCAATTAATAGATGTCCCCTTTTGATGAAAAAAATAAATGGTCACGTTACCACTGACTTACTTTCTCTTCAGCAGAGTCAGCATCCGCACTGAGGTGCAGGAAGGTCCCGCGATGACTCGTCTGCTGGCTCTGCTCTGGAAGAAGTAAGTTACGTCGGAGGGGGTGGACCCGGCAGACGCAGTCATTGCGGGACATTGCCGCAACTCCCTGCGTCTGCCGGGTCCACCCCCTCCAATGTAACTTACTTCTTCCAGAGCAGAGCCAGCAGACAAGTCATCGCGGGCCCTTCCAGCATGCGGCTGCTGAGTCTGCTCTAGAGCAAGTACGTCGGAGTGGGGTGGATTGGCAGCAGGCAGCTACAATCATCGCGGGACCTTGCTGCATGAAGGGAGAGAAAGGAGCAGGACTGCTGGAATGGAAGAGTGGTGGAGGGAAAGAAAAGGGGCAGGGTGGTATGGAAGGGTGGTGCTGATGGAATTGATGTACAGAGAAAGGGGAGAGACATAAGGGGGAAGGATATTGGAGGGAAAGAAAGGGGGAAGATGCTGATTGAAGAGGGGTGGATGGAGGGAGAAAGGGCAGACATTGGATGGTAGTGGGGAGCCTATGCTGGATGGAAGTGCAGATGGGAGAGATAAGGGAGCAAATGCCAGAAGGAAATGGGAGGAGAGAAAGAGGGGAGCAGATGCTGGATGGAAGTGGACAGAGAGAGGAGAAGGTACTAGATGGAAGGGTTGGAGAAAGAGGGTACATGATGGAAGGAGGGGATAAATAAAAGGAGGGCACATGATGGGGAGAAAAGGATTGAGTTAGGGAAACACTGGGGTGAGGGAAAGAGGTGGCAAGCTTTAGGTAGACAGTAAAAAAGGACATTGATGAGAGGGTAGTAAGAACATAATCTAGACAGATGCAGAAAATAAATTGAAAAGGGAAAGGGATTGCAGAGGAGAGGTGTGGGAGAGGGAAGGAGAGGAGAGAGATGCCAGACCAATGGGGGTGAAAGGAGAGATGAAAGGGGGAGGCATACAGTTTCTGGAAGGGGCTTAGAAGGAGAGAAGATGCCATATAGGGGAAGAGAGATGGCAGACAGTGGATGGAAGGAAGAGAGTTACAAGAAGATGAGGAAAGCAGAAACCACAGAAGACAAAGGTAGAAAAAATTTCGATTTATTTATTGCTTTAGGAGACATGTGTCACTGTTTCTGTGAAGCATTGTATGTAGAGTCCAGCTTCTTGCTGGTTCAATTTAACCTTTGTCTATGTATTTTTATTTTATCCCCCCTTTTACAAAACTGTGAAGCGTTTTTTAGCACCAGCCGTGGTGGTAGCAACTCTGATGCTCAGAATTCTATGAGCATCAGAGCTGTTACCTCCGTAGCTAAAATCCACACTACAGTTTTGTAAAAGAGGGAGGGGTTAGTTTGTGATTACATATTCCATAATAGGCGAAGGTGTGTTCGAAAGACAGTTTTCTGTTAGGATTGACGGTGTAGGATTGATCTGTGCTGGTCTGGCTTGTTTAGTTTTACAATGGGTGTATTGATGTACTGTTCACTGCAATATGTAAGATGCTGCCTTTTCTTAGATACTCATGTGTGACGTGTGGCTTGTTAGTAAAAATCATGTTTTTCGGACAGATGGGGGGGTGCCAAAAAATGATGGGCCCCGGGTGTTACATATGCTAGGTACGCCACTGCATTATGTAAAGATACCAGAAAGCTGGCGAAGCAAAAACTTTAAGTAAATTGTTATTCTTCTAAGTTTTGAGTATTTAATCCTCCCACAATCTCATGGGCACTCGTTTCAAGTTTCAAGTTTATTGAGATTTTGATTTAAATGCAATATCAAATATTTTCAAACATATCCATAGATGATTAAAAATACATAAGGAGTACAAGGATAAACTACATTTGTTTAAAAATGCGTCCTCCGTGCCTGCTCATAAATTTGTGGAATATGTAACTTGTCGCTCATGCATATTTTTTTTTGCACACACCTCATCAATCCTTAGAGGGAACATTGGTCTGGGAAGCTGCTGGGCAGGGGAAAAAGGGACAGCTGCTACTGGAGAGGGAGAAGGAGAGATGCTGCTGGGAGGAGAGGAGGGAAATGAATCTGGGAAGCTGCTGGGCAAGGGAAAAAAGGGACAGCTGCTACTGGAGAGGGAGAAGGAGAAATGCTTCTGGGAGGGGAGGAGGGAAAGGAATCTGGGAAGCTGCTGGGCAAGGAAAAAAAGGGACAAATGCTACTGGAGAGGGAGAAGGAGAGATGCTTCTGGGAGGGGAGGAGGGAAAGGAATCTGGGAAGCTGCTGGGCAAGGAAAAAAAGGGACAGCTGCTACTGGAGAGGGAGAAGAAGAGATGCTGCAGGGAGGGGAGGGAAGAGAATTACTGCTGGACAGGAGGAGGAGGGAAGGGAGAATGAAAAAAGGAAGGAAACAGCTGGCAGATAGATTAGGGGAAGGGGAGACACAGGCATGAGAAAGTAGAGAGATTGATAATAGGAAGGGGTCAGCAGAAAAATAAGCAGAGAGGGACAACGATGATAGATCTGGTGTAGGAGAGATAAAAATGAAGAGAGCAGTGTTAACTGGAATGAATCATGTAAAAAGGAGAGAGGGGGCACAAGCTGGATGGAAAGGGGAGAGGGGCATAGAAAGAAGACAGATACCATATGGAAGGGGGAGAGGACAGACAGTGGATGGAAGGGGCAGATGCTGGATTGAAGAGACAGAGAGGGCAGACACTGGAAGGAAGAGAGTGAAAAGAAGATTGAAAGCAGAAACTAGAGACGACAAAAGGTAGAAAAAAATAATTTTATTTCTATTTTGTGATTAGAATATATCAGATTTGAAATATATATCCTGCTAGAGCTGGTGTTAGACATAACTGGGGACTGCAAAGCCCAGGCAGTGCTTCTTTAGCTTCCAGCTGGCTTAGGGCGCTCTCTGACCAGGGGGCAGTTGCCCTAGTTGCACTCCCCTAAAACTATTCCTGTCATGTGTGACTGCAGTATTCTGTTAGCATGATATTTCTATGTAGCATTCTGTAATAATTTGGCTTGTTCAGTTTTCTTGATAGTAGAGGGGATATATGTGAAGGGGAGGGGAGACAGGGGTTTTGTTGATCCTGCTCTGAAATATTTGTATTTGTAAAATGACAATTGTACAGAATATTGTTTCTTTTTATACTTTAATAAAATACATTCAATATAAAATCATAACTGAGGCTTGTGTGGATGGGATCAGATGATTTGTGGGGACCGACTCGCGGAGATGGGGCGGAAACGGGGTTTTTAAATTTTAGTCCTAGTAGTTTGCCGGTCCACAAAATAATTCTTTTTTTTCTGTCGGTCCACGGGTGTAAAAAGGTTGAAGAACACTGAATTAGAATATTAATAGATTCAGGCTGTAGGAATTTGGCGAGTGAGCGAATTAAACGTAATTTATAAAAACATGTTTTAACAATATTGCTAATATAGTCATGATATGTAAGTTTGTCATCGATCAAAACGCCTAAAATTTTTATAGTGGTAACCAGTTCTAATTCGGTGTTATTGATGGAAATTGGAGAGCGTAGTATTGTATCTCTTTTCCAAGAAAAGAGCATTGATTTCGTTTTATTGAGATTTAATGCCAGTTTATTTGTGTTGAGCCTAGGTCTCCATCAAGGAACACCTAGATTGGCCTCCGCGTGTGCGGGTCACCGGACTGGATGGACCAAAGGTCTGATTCGGTGAGGGCATTTCTTATGTTCTTATGTAATCTGCCTTGCTAAAGGCGGACTATAAATAATAAACCATAAACCATATTTTACCAGTCCCAAATCCCCTCCTGGTGGCTCTCTAATCAGTGGTTGAACTTTATTCTAGACCTTGTACTGTACATTGTATTGTATTATATGTAAGGGTAGGTTTTGGTATGGGAACATGCACTCATATCTAGTCCAGTGCTTTGATCCAGAGCAGATGAGGAGGGATGCTGACCAAGAGGGATCCCCTGGGTGCAACTGTACCTGACAGAAATGGAGAATTCTCCCAGGGAGTTCTGACTGGTCCGGATGATGAAGGAACCTGTTTCTTTGCTCATGAGGATAGCTTCTGCTTCATGTCGTGAGACACCTTCATGATACCAGCTGTCACAAGAAAGAGAACAAGGGGATTATTAAACAACAGAGAGCACTAGTGGCGTAGCTACAGGTGGGCCTGGGTGGGTACAGGCCCACCTAAGACAAGTCAACATTGGCCGCCTTTCTCCCCTTTTTCTCACAACTGGATCAAGCATTTGCTCTGCTCACTGGACCCAGCCCAGCAACTTCACCCTCTCTCTAAACCTCCTTCTTCCCAGTGTATCTCATCACCCTTTCAGACGGGAGCAGCGACAATCAACAGTTGCCTACACTGACCCCACAGACTTCCCTCTGCCCTTGCTGATGTCACTTCCTGTTTATTTTCTGGCAAGAAGTGGCAGAGGAAAGCTTGCGGGGCTAGCGCAAGTAGTGGATGCACATCACTGCCGTACTGCTGCCCAGGAGCCGAGGTACACCGGGAGGGATAGTTGCTGGGCTATGGACAGGAGAGAGTGGCAGAAAATTCCAGATCCAGGGGCAGAAGAAGAGGAGGTAAGATGCAGAATAAAGTGTGTGTAGCACACCCAAAATAACAGGTCTTCTGCCCCTGAAGAGATTTTTTTTCTAAGTCCCAATATCAACAGGACTCTCTTTTGTTAGGCAGTGAAACATTACGACTCACTTGTATATAAACTAATGAGTGTCATGATCAGTGTGCCTTACTGTATAAGAATGCCATGATCAAATTTTTGCACTAGAAGGTACAATAATCAATTTATTTTGCCATTTATTTAGAGCTCTGCAGTAGAGTTCTCAGAACACATCACATAGTGGCCCAACAAAACTCAGCTGAAATCAAAGTGGCTGTTACCTTGCACATGTTTCCTAAATCACTAATTAATGATATCGGTGTTTTGTATTTAGCATGACAGGAAGTTGTAACTTGGATCAGTTTATTAAACACTTTTTACCGTTTACAGTGAGAAGGTGACATTTGCAGATGCAGCGAGCTTTCCAGATACGCCATGCAGCCACATGTGACCATCCAGCATATTGGGCACACATCAAAAACACAAATTTTTGATACAGGGTTCTTGTTACAGTGGCCAAAGCAAATCTCTGTTAGGCCTGGTGGTGAATAGGGCACAGACAAAAAGTACTCTAGATCAGTGTTTCTCAACTCGGTCCTGGAGTACCCCCTTGCCAGTCGGGTTTTCAGGATATCCACAATGAATATGCATAAACTTGATTTGCATACACTGCCTCCATTATATGCAAATTTCTTTCATACATATTCATAGTGGATATCCTGAAAACCTGACTTGCAAGGGGGTACTCCAAGACTGAGTTGAGAAATACTGTATCTAAATCTCTCTCTCTCTCTCTCTCCGAACAACATATCACTGGATGATGTGGCTTCCAAACTTGTGGACTCACATATTTTGTTCATGAATCTTAATAAATAATGTAAAAAAAGAGATTTAAAGTGTATGTATTTCCTGTGGATTGAAGCACAAACAGTTCTCTGTTCACCTGGTTCTCAAATCCATGACCTTAAAGATCTTTCCTGTATGTGATGGATGGCTTTATTGGGTTTTACACGAGGGATTAAGGGAGTCATTTTCCTCAATCCCATGTAGTCATAAGAACAAAAGAATAGCCTTACTGGATCAGGCAATGGTCCATCAAGCCCAGTAACCCGTTCTCACAGTGGCCTATCCAGGTCAATAGTACCTGGCCAAAACCCAAGGAGTAGCAATATTCTATGCTACCAATACAGGACAAGCAATGGCTTCCCCATGTCTTTCTCAATAACAGCCTATGGACTTTTCCTCCAGGAACTTGTCCAAACCTTTCTTAAAACCAGCTACGCTATCCACTCTTACCACATCCTCTGGCAACGCATTCCAGAGCTTAACTATTCTCTGAGTGAAAATAAATTTCCTCCTATTGGTTTTAAAAGTATTTCCCTATAACTTCATCGAGTGTCCCCCTAATCTTTGTAACTTTTGATGAAGTGAAAAATCGATTCACTTGTACCCATTGTACTCCACTCAGGATTTTGTAGTCTATTTCCACCTTAAGTATGAAACCACTTATTCGATGGTACTTGCACATCAGCAGGTTGATATTCAAAAGTGATTTAACCAGCTAGAAATGGCTCCTGACCGATTAAATTGTCTGGGGTTAGCTGTTAATTTTCAGTGGTACTTAATTGGTTAGTGCCACAGTTAATACTGAAGTGAAAACTGGCTATTGTGGGGGCATTTCGGAGGCGGAGCTGCCACTTGGCCAGTTAAGATGTGCTTTATCCTATGTCTGACCATGCCAGGTTTTGTCATACAATATTCTACCAAACTCTGTCATACTGTTCGCCATCCTTGTCCTACCACACTATACTATACACCATATTTACCACACTATCCCCCCTCCCCTTTCACTAAAGTGCTGAAGATGTTTCTAGCTCCGGCTGGTGCATTGAATTCTCTGCACTGCTCCAATGCTCTTAGGAACTTTATGACCTTTGGAGCAGTGCAGAGCATTCGGCAAACCAGCTGGCAGTCTTCTGCACTTTTGTAAAGGGGGGGGGGATTATGTTTGCCATATTATATCCACAACAAAAAGGAAAATGCAACCCCACGTGTAACAAACTAGAGCAATGTTTCTCAACATTTTCAAGCCAAGTACCCCCTTAGCCTAACAAATACCAACTGAGTACTCCCGGCCAAACTCCGTCCCATACCCACCCAAACTCTGCCCCTGACTCCACCCCCATAATAATAATACTAATTGTAATGCAATTTCTTCCATCCATTTTTCATATACACACAATATAATCTTATCTATAATAATAAAATGCTAAGCGCGCATGCGCACTCTCGCCGCGTGTTCCTTGAGATCTGATCTGTCGGGATGTGCCGGCAAGAGTGCGCATGCGCGCTTACTATGTCACTGGAGGCAGATAAGACAGCGGACTTCCCCCCTCCCCTCAGAGCAGGCTGACAGACTCTCCTTGCCATTTTTTAACTCAAAGCCGCTGCCGCGGCTCCTCTCTCAAACCGCACCAGGCAGGGATCAAGAGAGAAGCCGCGGCGTCAGCTTTGAACTAAAAAATGAACTTAAGCTGAGTACCTTTTACTTTCGCCCACACCTCCGTTTCTTTTCTACTCCCCAGCTTTCAAGGCCCCTCTCCCACACTGCGCCGCCCCTTCACAATGCCAGTCACAACGATGATGTCCATTGGCTGGCTCGGCGGCGGGTTGGAGACAGCGCCAATCCTCAGGTCCTCCTCCCCACCCAGCCGTCAAGAGGAGAGTCAGGACGGAACGATCTAGGCTGCGAAGAACCCAAGCCCCCCTTCCCGCCGCACTCCAACACTCCCTCCCAGTTCAGGACTCCAGGACGCGCGGAGCGACAGCTGCTGGGAGAAGGGCTTCGAGGCAAGGCGGCTGTCAGGCCAGGAAGGAGAGCAGCTGCATCGCCGGAACCTTCGCAGAAGACGCTGCCTCCGTCGTCGATTGTGGTAACGCATTGCCTGGTGAATAAGTCAATATATTCCTTAGTTAGAATCATTTTGCCCTGAAGTATAAATCCTTGATGATAAGTACAGAGCAAGGTGACACAGTCTGGATGACAATTTTCACTGAGCTCAAGTGTCAGCTCCGTGTTGCATGAAAGATATTGATCTGGTGAGATAGAGGAGGACTATTTTCTTTCTCTGTTAGGGCTTCAAAATCAGCTTGGCTTATACCTTGAACCGAGTGGTTCTCTTTGGATCCCTTCGAGAAAATCACTTAGATTAAAACAAGATGTTGATTCTTGCTTCTGCCGCCAGTGTTCCATGCCTAAGCTTTGGAATTCTTTAACCCAGTCAGTTAGAAGAATATCAGCCCTCCCCAGAAGGCCTAAAAATATATTTATTTGAGCAGGCCTTTAATTAACTCCTGTGGGGATGATCTGCAGGTCCTACACAGCGAGCACGTTATACTTTACTCCTCTTGAATGTGTGTAAGTTACAACAAATGGAGCTCTTTTCTAACTTTCTGATTTTAGTAGGTAAACCGCTTTAACCAAAGGAATTGTGGTATATTAAGTAAATAAATTTATAGATGGAATGGCTCCTTGTAAAATTCTCTCTTAGTATTATTCCCCTATGAAGTGTGGCAATGCATATCAGTGAAGTAAATCCTGATACTAAAACTTCTGGGGACAGGGAAATATCTTCTGCCACCGAAGAAAGACAGACAGGCAGAAAGAAAGAAAGAAAGGGGGCAGGGAGATTGAAAGAAAGAAAGACAGACAGTGGACAGGAAGAGAGACAGAAAGAAAGACAGACAGACAGACAGGGGGCCAGGGAGAGAGACAGACAGAAAGAAAGACAGACAGGGGGAGAGAGACAAAGAAAGAAAGACAGACAGGGGGAAGGGAGAGCGACAGAAAGAAAGACAGACAGACAGAAAGAAAGAAAGGGAGTAGGGAGAGAGACAGAAAGAAAGAAAAAGAAAGAAAAGAAATGCCTAAGTCAACACATCTATTCTAGCGCCCGTTAATGTAACGGGCTAAAAAACTAGTTAATACATAATGGTAACCACAAAATTAAAAAAAACACAAAGCACACTGTACGCAGAGAAAAGGTTAATTATCATATATATTTGGGGGATTTTCAAAGATGAAAAGGCAGATGACTTTAAAATATGCAATGTCGCCTCAGTAACAACTATAGAAAACCAGAAAAATATAGTGCAAAATATAGACAGCAGATATAAATTCTCAAAACTGACACATTTTGATCATTAAATTGAAAATAAAATAATTTTCCTACCTTTGTTGTCTGGTGATTTCATGAGTCTCTGGTTGCACTTCCTTCTGATTGTGCATCCTTTCTTTCTTTCATTTCTTTCGTTACTCAGGCCCAACAATTGTCCTTTTCTATTCCCTCCCTCGAAGACGTGCCAAAACCTACCTGCCCCCAAGCCGACCCACCGCCGATTGCTCCTCCCCCCCTGCCACCCGCTACCGCCATTCGCCCGCTCCATTTAATTACCCCCCTTCTGCTGCCACAACTCTAAAAGGGCCAGGCGCATGCAGCAATTGCACACTGCCGGTCCATAAGCCTTCCCACCAATGTCAATTCTGACATCGGAGAGAAGGTCCTGGTCAGCTAATCGCTGCATGGCCCTTTTGGAGTTGCAGCAGCAGCGGGGGGTGGGTGGGGGTGTAATTAAATGTATTGGTGAGCAGCAGCAGAGGGCAGGCAGGGGGCGGGTGGCAGTCCGTGTACCGCAGGTTGATAAACTCTGATATAACCCACTGTTTAACCCATGGTAACTGTACTGAAAGATTTCTGCTTTGGCCCCAGAGTCAGATGGCAAACCTATTATGGACTCATGCAAGCAATGGAATAAATGTAATTCTGAATCACGCAGTTCTGTATAACTAGGAGCCAGCTGGTAACCTTTTTACACACAAGGGCCAACCCATATTTTGAGCGAATCAGCCAGCTGTTCTGAAGAACCACACTGCAGTCAACATAAGCTGTACCTGAGAAAATTATGCACACATGCAATGTTACTTACAATGATTTTGTTAACAGGATCATTTCAGTGATTTCACGGATCTATGTATGATTACAGTTTAAAGAGTTTTAGAAACACCAGCTTAGTTCAGAAGTCCCCATTTTTCATTTGGGCCAGTCAGGGGCCGTTGAATACCATACAGACAGCTAAAATGCTGCCACTGCATGGGGAGCCAAAATCCCTTCAAAAAGATTTTTATTCTTTCAAGTGTTTCCAGCTGAAGTACTGTGTTAAGCTTCAAAGGATTCCTCATTAGCACAGTCGGGTTAGTTTCTGAAGACATTAAGCTGCAGGCTCAACAACCGTAATAACGGCAAATATAAATCTTGGAATAACTAAGTAGAACTATTAGTGAAGGATTCCTGCAAAAGCCGGAAGCCATTAAATGGCCCCCTTACTTCACAGCAGTGTCGGGCTAGGCTGACATATTCAGTTAGAGCACTAGACAGCTTCTGGAGTTAGGGGGTCTCCAAACGGAACCAATAAAGCATTGCTGTCTGTGGTCTAGTGATCTCTTGCTTTGATGGTTTCCTGGGCACCACTGTGTAGAGGAGAGGACTGCAGAATAGAGAATGACACGAGGACAAATTTTCCCCCGTCCCCGCAGGCACTCATTTTCCTGTCCCATCCTGTGCGAGTTCTTTTCCTGTCCCTACCCCATTCCTGCAAGCTCCATCCTCATCTGCACAAGCCTCAGACACTTTGAAATCATAAGTGTTTGTTTGAGGCCTTAAAAAAATATGACCATGTAAGCCCTTATTATCTAAAGTTCTACTGGTTGCTATTTGAGGCTAGAATTTTGTTTAAATTTGACTCTATATGTTTTAAAGTTTTATTTGGATTGACACCAACCTACCTCTCTTCCCACTTTGAATAAGAATACACAGAAAAACCACAGGTTTTTAGGAAAAATTTTTGCATTCCAGGCTAGTGCAATGAATTCATGTTGGAATGCTCTTATTCCCCAAGCTCAGACGTACTATTTATTCAGAAAAATTCTTAAAACTTACTTGTTTGATAAATATATGACTTAATTGCCAATTTTGTATTTTCTGAGAAATATTTGATATGCTTTTGTATGTAATTCACTGTTTGTACAGCCCTTTCTTGTTGTAAACTGCCTTGAGCTAATGGTTTGGCGGTATATAATAATAAAAATTATTATTATTATTAAGGCGGAGCATACAGGAATGTGGCAGGGACAGTGACAAACTCGTGGGGACGGGACAGGGAAATTGAGTTCCTGCGGGGACAGTGACAAATTGGTCCCCCTGTCATTCTCTACTGCAGAATCAGCACTACTGCTGTGCTACATCTTGGACAACCACTAGATGTCAGCAGAGTAGCACTTTCTTTTAATCCTACTTCAGTCAGACTCGAAAACTAAGATTAGCTGTTTGGCATGAAAAAAAAAAATTTTCTGTGCTCTGAAACAGAAACACTCTTAAGACAGTTAGAGGGGCATAAAAAAAAAAAACGTCTAAGTCCCCTTTTGGCCTAAGGCCTTAAACGTTGAAAGTAGAAGCAGGGAAAATGTCCATAATTAAAAAAACGTCCAAAAGGAGGTTTTTTTTTATCATGGCCTGCCTCTACGTTCAGCTGTTTAAACGCACAGACCACCACACTACGTCTAAACTTATACCCCATAATGAACCTAAAAAACGCCTAAGCCCCAAACGTCCAACACAAGGGCTTTTAAGCGAAGGAGGAGCCAGTCCTTCGCTTAAAAGCTGGATTCTGTAACCGGTGTCTGTCAAAAACAACACCGGTTACAGAATCCACCCCCCTCCCACACACATACGACATTGGGGCAGGAGGGAACCCAAGCCCTCCTGCCCCGCGATCCCCAACCCCCCCAACCCGAACCATGTGCCTAAGGCCCCGCCCACAGGAGGGGCCTAAGACTCCCGGGCCTATTCTGGTTGGCCCAGGCACCTTAGGCCCCACCTGTGGGTGGGGTTTCAGCCGCCTGGGCCAATCGGGCCCCATTCCGGAGCCGGCTGGCCTGCCGGACAGGCAGGCTTGGCACCCATCCATCCGGCCAACATTTAACAGGTATGGGGGTGGGATTGGGGGCATCTCTCCTGCCGCGGGTTGCAGCAGTTCGGGTAGAGGAGTGATGGCATCACGGTAGGGGAGATGAGGCATCTCTCCTGCCGCGATCATTGCTGTAAGGGGTAGGCGGGTTGCTGGGGCCGCTGAGCTGATCGCAGCAGCCACGATCAGCTCAGCGGCCCCTTTTTGGCACTTAGACCTGTATAAGTGCCGACTAGGCAACCTGCCTAAAGTTTTGGTTATACCTGCTGCACGCCTAGGTCTAGGTTGGCCCACCGCCCGCCGTTTCCCCTCCTCTAAAAACGTCTCTTTTCTCCCTATGCGTTTAGAGGCAGGGGAAAGTCCTAAGCTGGTTTTAGATATGTCTAAAATCAGCTTTGATTATGGGTACTTGGACAATCAGGCTTTTTGATCGTCCAAGTAGCCATTTAGGCCACTTTTCAGATGTTTTTTTCTTTTGATTATGAGCCCCTTAGGGTGTAGAGATGTGGCTACTTTGGAAGATGTCCACTCTATTACACTGTTATTAAACTTACATGGGTGTTTGTAACTCAATGAAGTTCTTAGGCACAAATCCCTCACAGCTTCGGAGTTCTGCTTTGTACCACTCATCCTGGGAGCTCAGAATCTAGCAGAAACAAAGAGAGACAGAGAGCGAATTATTATTCAGCATTTAGGATTCCCTTCTGCCCAACAGGGTGAAGAAAAAAAACCCCCCAATGATCAGAAATTTGACAGGCAGCAACCAAGTTTTTCAGAGAGGTATGTTTTCTATAAAGTCCTTTAAACTGCATTAAAAAGTTGCTATAGTGCACCCTTAAGCATTTGTACTACAACTGGAAAATGACTGATTTGGATATTTTTTTTCAATTAATGGCCATATGCTAATGTTGCTGTTAGTGCACAACCTGTATAAAAATATTATCATATGAACAAATACTGCCACTTCTTTTGTAGGCAGTAAGGGCTGATGTGCTAATTCTGCGGTAATCAGTGTGCAGTAATGTAGCTGCACTGATTAGCATAGAAATCACCATTGGCGGGGGTGTGTGGTGTGCTTTATTTCTTTTACTGACCTACAAGTGTATTCGCTCCACAGCTTCTCAGTATCTCTTTCATCTCTCCCCACACTCCCCCCCCCCCCCAAGCACTCCGCTCATCAGGTAAGTCTCTCTTATCTGTACCCTTCTCCTCTACAGCCAACTCAAGATTCTGGCCTAGATTCACTAAGAGGATCGGTAAGAACGTGTGGGTCTGCACCGATCTAATTTTTTGGCCAATTCAGAAAGAGCTATTGATGCACTAAAAAGTCTGCATGCAAATGATTCACGTGGATGTTCGTCGTAATCCCCGACGCTGCTGTCTGATGATCACTGTGAGAGTGACTCACAGATGCGCAGAGCTGGCAGGGGAAGCACAAACAGCTAAGAGGCAGGGAAAAGCCTCCTGCCACTCAGCTGTTTGGGCAGGAAACTTTTTTAAAAATTTTTTAATGGGCACAGATGCTGTGCATGTTACACATGTACAATATCTGTCCCATTAAAAAAATAAAATAAAATAAAAAAAAGCACCCTGCCCGTCAATGATGGCTCTCCCTGACAAACCGGCACCACAAACTGCCCCTCACCCTCCGCACCAATGAAAACGGCAGGACGAATGTCCACTTCAACCTGCCAAGCAGAACCCACCCCTCTGCGAAAGAAAACTGACAGGAGGGATGCCCAGTCCTTCCTGCCACCAAAGGCCCACCCCCACTTCAAGCTCCCCCCCAAACATCCCCTTTCCTCCACCTATCCTGGGTTACAGAGGGAGGAGCCTAAGGTCCTGATTGGCTCAGATGCCTAAGGCCTAAGGTAATGGTCAGCAAAATGCTGAGCACCACTCACAGAATATCTACCCCAGCATGCTTTTCTTCAGGACTTTCTGAGCCTTTGATCAAAATGTCCATATTCATTGATTTCTCTTTCCCCAGCAGGAACTCTGTGGTTAGGATTTTTTTTTTTATCTTAGCAAATCTTCAGGGTCCGTTCTCCGGTTCCTTCATGGTCCATAAGACTGGTTCATATAAAGTTTAATCTCCTTTTTCTTAGTGGAAGGTTGAATTTGGTGGTTGATTCCCTGTTCCAGGCCTGTCCTGGGCCTGATGCAGCAGCTGTACAGGCCTGTTAGGGCCTCCACTCCCTCACTCAAAGTGCACTGACTGGATTAGTCAGAGATCAATTTCTCCTTACATTAGTGCAGTGATTTTTCATCTTATAGCACATTAACAGAATACACAAATTATTAAGGCAGACCACTGGGATCTAACCCATACCCGCCCGTCCCTGCTAAGATCTATTCCAACCCCAAGCATCCCTGCAAATACTCTCCTCCTTCACCGCCCTTACCTATAACATTCAGAGGTAGTTATTTTAATTAATTATGCTACTGAAATACATTAGAGCACCAATATACCGGTAAGCGTAAAATCCAGTGACGGGTCAAAAGCACACGAGTACAAAGGCGTGCCGACAACTGAGCGCGGACAACTGAGCGCAGGGTTTAATCATGCCGAAGAAAACCCGTATTTTAAAGGGCTCTGACGGGGGGTGTGGGGGGAACCCCCTCACTCTACTTACTAGGGATCGTGCTGCCTCACGCTGCCATGTTGGGGGGTGTGGGGGTGTAACTCCCCACATTATACTGAAAACGTAACTTTTTCCCTAAAAAACAGGGAAAAAGTCCTGTATAATGAGGGGGGTTACAACCCCCCAAACCCCCCACAACGCCAGTGCGATCTCTATTAAGTAAAGTGGGGGGGGTTCCCCACCAACACCCCCCATCGGAGCCCTTTAAAATACGTTTTTTTCTTCGGCTCAGTTGTCCATGCTCGGTTGTCGGTGCGCCTTTGTCCTCGTGCGCTTTAGAATATGAAGCGTAAAATCCTTAGGTGCATTCCATTTAGGGCAGGGTTTTCTTGACCTAAATGAGTGCACCTAAGGTAGGTGCCTATTGACACCTAACTCAATTCACGTCCAAACTCCACCCTGAATTCGCTCTTAACCATGTCTACTTGTCGGTAGGCGCCTCGGTGTAAACGCCTACCGGCAAATTAATTTATAATAATTTCTTGTTTTTTAATGGCACTCTCAATTATCAGTGCTGATTAAGCCAATTTTAAACATTACACCCCCCTCCCTTTTATGAAGCCGCATTAGGCTTTTTTATCGCTGGACACGGTGGTGTTAGCTCCGTGAGCTAATACCACTATAGCTAGCGATAAAAAAGCCTAACGCGGCTTCATAAAAGGAGTGGGGGGGGGGGGGGTTGTAAGTTAGGCACTTAGATCAGCTAGGCGCACCAATTTAAGTGCCTAACTGTAGGCGTCTTTTATAGAATCAGGGCCTAAAGGTGTAGGCTAAAATCATAAAACCTATAATTTGAAATTAAAAATTTAAACCAAGGAACTCATATCTTGTGCTCACAAGGGACCCCATGTGTTAGAGCAGTGGTTCTCAACCCTATCCTATCCTGGGGGACCCCCAGCCAGTTGGGTTTTCAGGATATCCCTAATGAATATGCATGAGAGAGATTTGCATATAATGGAGGAGACAGGCATGCAAATACGACTTATGCGTATTCATTATGGATATTTTGAAAGCCCAACTGGCTGGGGGTCCCCCAGGACAGGGTTGAGAACCACTTTGTTAGAGTCCAAAAGACTAGACCCAAAGACTCTTTACAGTTGCCTGTAATGAACTCCTGAGAATATTATTGGATTCTTCTGTTTCGATGTGTTTCCGTTTGCACCAAGTAATGAAGATGGTTTATTACAATTTTCAATTAGTTTGACGTTTGAAGGATTATTTAACTGTTAAAAATTTTCAGACCATTGTTCCACTGCATTGCTTCTGAGCTTTGCAGGTCACCCAAAGTTCAGCAGCCCGATTTGTTAACAGGAATTTCTCAATTTAAACATTACATCACTTTTCAAAATTGCTACCTATTTTGGGTGTGCTAATTTAAGGTTCTTTCATGAGTTCATTGTGCATTGAATGATAGTATTGATACCTGTCTCTTCCACATTGAGAATATATCAGTCTCACAGGGCTCTATGGACAAATTATGTCTGCAGATTTCTACATTTAAACAAATTTGGTTGGAAGAATATAGGTCTACTTTTTGTAGTGGGACTAACTTTATGGAACACTTTACCATATGAAATAAGGAAAGTTACAGTACTCATGTTCTCACCTTTAGGAAACTTTTAAAAGCTCATTTATTTCACCGGACATTCAGACAGTGGCTATTATGATAATGCAAGTTATCTTTATTGACAGTTAATAGTAATGTCTTTTATCACTGCAAGGTAATTTCTAGTTCAGTAATGGTGGGTTTTACTTTTCGTCAAGCAACATTAGGACCTTAAGTCACATTATTTGGACCTTTTAACACTGCCTAACCTAAAATTCTGCAGTCATATTTAAGTCACTGAATGTTAGGTAGTAATGGGATGCAAAATATAAAAAAATATATATTGCATATCTCATTACTATGCAAATGCCCTAATATGACTTGCAGTGATACAGCGCAAGTCACATTATGGCCCCAAACTCACTGGAAATAACCCTAGATTTTTACTGGGGTTATTTTACCACCAAGGGTCTTTGGGTCGCAAGGAGAAGGGCCCCCCCTCCAACAAAATCACCCTGGCATAATTCCTGCCCACCTGTTAAAAAGCATTGGTGGTCCTTTGGGAGGGGGGCCAGGGGAATCCAGAGAGTTTTTGAATGTGACTACTGCTAGAGGTGCCATTTTCAGGAAGATGCTGGACCAGGCAGAAGCAACTAACCAAAGACACACCCCGCCCTGAATCCCATGATGCGCTTCCCTAGATCCTAGGATCACCCCTTCCCAGACTCCCAAAGGACCGCCAATGCTTTTTAGGGGTTGTTTAGTCAGGAGAGAACTGGGGAGGACGGGGGGGGGGAGAGAGACCCTCTTGGGCTGCAAGAATAATGCTGCTTGAGAGGTGTCTCTCAAACAGCATTATTCTTGAAAGGATCCCAGAGGTTGCTGAATCTCATGGTGCATCTAGGTGTGGCAAAGGATGATCTTCTGCCAGCACCACAATGAATCCATTGCCCCTCCCTGAACGGACACGTATCAGAACTTTAGTAAGTGTCCTTAGGCATATGTTGTTTAAAGATGCAAAGGTAGGCCCTGTTTATCTTTCCCTTCTTTGAAGATGGTATAAGGACATCTATGTTTGTCTTTCTTTCTTTGACATGAATGTTTAAACAGAGTTGTAGTGAAGTGAATTCAATTGTTTTGTTAAGCCGTATTTACAGACAGATTTAGATTAGGGTCTCTGCTGGTTAAGGCTTTTTCTGACCCTCTGTGGACTTCAATCTCCAGATAGAAGAAATGCTGATGTGTTTAAAGTTTCATGTGACCTGTATCCATATATGGTTTGTATTTACGTCACATGCTGACACATGCTGGCAAACCTGATTCGTATAAATATGTGAATCTCATAATAAAGGACGGACATATTTGAAAGATGGTTTCTGGTCTTTAAGATGTGTCCCCAGGTACCTGACTTACAAATGACAGAGACAGAGAAAGTATGGGGCAGGAATTGGGACCTGAATCCTTTTCAGTTGGGGACTTGTCCGCGATGGGCAGATGATATCACCGGTATTTTGTGAGTATTTCTGAATTTTTTCTGTTCTTTAATACTCACTGGGTAGTGGTGACCTGTACCCACCCTTTATTTTAAGTTCAAGCTTTGGGTTCTATTATGGAGTTTTTTTGGGAAAAATCTCGGGGTACTTTTGGTAAGCGCCCCTCATATATATAAGCAGCTGCCATTCTTTCGGAAAGAATGAAATTATTTATAGAACCCCCCTGCCCACTCTGTCATTTGTAAGGTTAAAAACTTTTATAGAGTATAAGATTTTATTGTCTCTTATTACTGTACCTCGCTTATAAGGTAAGATAAGCGAATATTTTTGCATTGTTATATGGGTTTTGTAATGAGTCATAAAGGCACTTACTCCTAGACAAATGAGACTTGTACGGCTGTGTGTGTGTATGACATTTTTCCTTCAGCTCCCATCTTTCTGTGTCACCAATGTTTACTACTGAGGTAGGACATGCTGTTATGTGGAATGAATTGAAAGCGCTGGTTGAATCAGTCTAAGATCTTTCCCTTGTAGTTTGTACACAAGCACTATTTCTTGTCTTCCTTTTAATCCTGACTAATTTTGTGCGTTTAAAAAATTCCGTTTTAGAGGTTTTCTTTCTTGTGCAGAGCAAAGCTAATCTGTTCTTTGCTTTCATTATCAGGGTCTGTGCATGAATGTTTTTGTCCCTTCCCCCAGACTTCTCTGTTTGGGCTTCCACTGACCCCCTATAGTGCTTCTTTGAAGTTACTCATTCTTGGTTTTATCAAGCAGTAAGGTGAGATTCCACTGCTCGTCTCTTGACTTTTCTCCGGCATTATCAAAACCACCATCTCTTCTTATAATACGCCCATCGCTCTTGTTGTCAAAGCTAATGGCATTCCCTGTTTCGTCCTAGATTTCGGGCTGTTAGAGTTTTGGTAATTCTCATTGCACTTATGTTTCTTCCACCATTCCACCGGCAGCCAATGATTTTTTTCTGTCATTATCCTAAAGAATGTTTTATTTTAGTCCCTTTGGTGAGGCTGCCTTCACCTTTAAGCAACAGTATACCTAGTGTGGAATGTCCTTCGGGCTATTCTACAAAGTCATGCACTGCCCCTCATGGTCCTATTCTCATTTTGTACAACTTTTGTGTTCCATAATTCAGGAGACCTGTCAGGCTGATAGTTTGTATCTTTTATAATGGTTGTCTGTGTGTGGTCACAAGGTGTCATGAAATAAACTGCACTGGTGTACATCTGAAGTGAAATACCTGGGTTTTGTCCTGTCTCATGGTCAAAGGAAAATCTGCACTTTCTGCATTGCTGCTATTCTGGGTTGGCCCCGCCCAGCTACCAAGAAAGACATGCTTACTTTTCTTGCTATGATTGGTCACTGCCGCCAATGGATCTCTGCTTGTTCCTTCTATGACCAGATTTTGAGACAGACCCTGGTTTCTGAAATGACTGCTCTTATCAGATGGACTTATGAAATGTTGGACATTTAAGATGTGCTTTGGTTTCTAGCTCAAGTTTGGGTTTTCCTGCTTATGCCCACATGTTTTATCTCTTTGTTTGGGACTATTGTAACACCATGAAGGGAGAACATGGCGGTAAATTACGCTCTGTTGCCTTTTTTTATAGTCACTCCTGTTCAAGTTCCCTGGCTGCTTGTGCTATGGTGGTAGAGATGGTTACTTTTCTGATCCTAGGTCACCCCATTACCCTTCATACTTTTCACGATGTCCAAGCCCTTCTTTTAAATAGGCTTCTGGGTCTCAAGGGTGAACAGGATTCTCTTCCTCTCTTTTTTCACAGCTTCAGTCCTTTGTTACCACCCCCCTCCTCTGAATTTGATGCCTGGCATTTGGCAGGTGCCCAAAGCCGCCCTTCTGGACGGACTTTGGTGCAAAGAGGGGAAACCCTGGATACCAGCTGCTAGCTCTCCCTTATTCATTGCCCAATATCATGGTATTGGTTATCGTAGTGCTCGCTCGACATTTTAACTTCTTGCTAGTGATATTTTCATTCTTGACCTTTTGCTCCTTGATACAGATATATATAGCTCAATAATTACAGCTGGCACGGTTGTGAATTGAAAATAAATTGGAAAATACAATTCCTTTCTATTGTTTTAGCTGAAGTTAGGATGTTGCTAATTTAAAATGTTTTTTCCGGATTTATACATAGCCATCCCAGATCAGTTTTGGCACAGATATTTCTAATGTTTTCCACGGGTCCTCTTTATCACTGCAGAGATAGAGACGCTCCAAAGAGACATTAGCTTTATGCCTTTTTTCAAATATGAGATGGTTATGATATACATTATTTGTTGTTTTGGTTTTTTTATATCAATGTGTTTATTTGCAGAGTTAAATTCAGCCCTGCACACTTGACAGATGGAGTAATAGCTCCACGCTTAAAACTTTATGTTTTGTCTGTGTCATGTCTACTTGTTTTAGTTTAGTGGGTACCCCAGGATACATAATATTGGCCATTTTTAGAGCTCTTTTTCCACTTCTTACTAGCCTAACTGCGCAATGTTCTTTTACTTTTAGCTTTTATATTCTGAATATAGTTTAGTTAGGGGTTATAAAAAAAAGCTTTATTTTATACAGCGTTTATTTCGTGGTGTTCCCTACATATGATCCATTCAATATACATTTCTGAATACATTCAGTACATCAGTATGGTCTCTCTGAAGTGCATAATAGTTATATGCAGCATGATAAAAACATATCCTTTTGGATTGTTCAATTAAGAACCTTAAGTAAGTGAGTATTGTCTCTCTTTTGCCATGGCTATGTCAAGTACATGAATTGGTATTGTTGCATGTTGCCACGTTCAGTACAGGCAACATGGTTTCTCTTGTTTTCTATCTCTTATCTGGATCACATTGGAGTACAGCTGCTGAATGATATTTGGAATGCTTTCCAAGCATTTCTTTTCAAGTATCTCTTTCTGTATGCACAGACATCTGGCTGCTCTCCCTTTGAGATTCTCACGGGATGACCTTTCCCTGCCCCATGGGTAGATTTTCCCTTGATACAGGAGGAATACGTCTAAAAGCTAATTGAAATATTAGGGCTTGTTCAAAGAAACGTGTCTTGCACTTCTCCTTTCTCTCCACAGATTCCTACCCATTTTTTCCAGCCTGGTGATTATCCAGCAGCTTTCCAAGGATCGGAAGCAGACAGATTTCCCCTTTGGCCTTCCCACTACTGTGATCGCTGTGCCCAGGCCCGCTGCACTCACTGAGGAGTTTCCTGTTTGGATCCACGCAAGTCGCTTGAAGAGGGTTAACCTAAAACCCCAGAAGCAAGTCTTCCCTGCGCAGATTTCACCTCCTCCAGTGGAACAACATAATGATCTCATTGCAGCATTCTACCAACTTTATCATTCTCTTACTGGCACCGCTGCTGCTAGTTTTTCTCCCTGTATGGATCATTTCTAACTGGGTCTACAGGGATGATGTGTTCTGGGTCCATGACACTTTCTGCCCATACCCATCTGTAAATGACACTCCTACTGTAAACAGCACCCCCGACACCTCTTTGCGAACACGACGTCAAGCTGGACTACTCCCTCGCAAAGGCTGTCCTTCAATTGGAATCCAGAAAAGACCGATAGTATGCTACCCTTTGGTATAATTCCAGCAGTGTGCAAGTTGCCACCTTCTCCTTTGAGTATTGTGACATTGTGGACTGTTCATCAATTGATATCCCAAGGCTGTGCTATTGGTCCTCAGAGATTCCTAAAACTAAGGACATATATATATATATATATATTACTGACTCACGTTGGGGGTTAAGTGTGCATTCTGGGGAGTGGTAGGGTGGAATATTGATACTTACTGGGTTTATAAGCTAGAAAATACCCTGAAAAACAGTGGACCAAAATGGTAAATCACTGCTTACTTGTATGACCCTTCATAAGGTTGGACACTGTTATAGGAAAAGTGTTCCTGCACAAATTATTAAGCTTTCTCTTATTATTGACAACCCTAGACCTACTGATGAAGGTATGTACATTATGGACATGTGGTTTAAGGGTGGGTCTAGCTATCATCAGTTTTCTTACGGGATCTATCTACCTCCACTCATCCTCTCCCGCCATTTTGTGGGGGCCTCAAAAAATACTAACTCACTGGCCCCTACATTCAATAAACTTACTGACATGATGGCTATTGCCAATCCCACTTTTGAAGATATTGTGGCTGTTGAGGTAGGGTTTTCAGAACGTAACCTTTGGTTAGAATGGATGAAATTCACTGCTGATCAACATAATAAGAGTAATTGTTACATATGTGCTCAAGCTAGACCCCATCTAGGAACCGTACCTCTGGACCTCCCTCTTGGTATCCAACCATGCCTTTCTGGGTTATTTACCAGTATCTCCTCTAATTTTACCTATCCTCTTTGTGCACTGTAGTGTTCTAAATACCCTTTGTTGCCAGGACAGCAAAAGCTTGATATTGCCGTTATCATCTATAAGGGCAATTACACATGTCATGTTTCTAATCTGACACAGAGTAGTTTTGTAGGTAATTTACCCCCAGGTTATTGTTCTGTCTTGGCTCATAGGTATGCCCCATTGTTGCTGCATCAGATTTGATATTTACTGGCTTTATGGAGACTTTTGGCTCCCTGTTAAGCTACCCAGCCAGTGGATAGGCCAGTGCACTTTAGTTAAGGTTACTATGCTTCTGCATATTTTTCTGAAAGGCATCCTTCCTATTCACATGGTTTTTCCTTTTATTTGTCTTGATATAAATCTGATCACATGTATACATAGATGCTATAGGGGTCCCAAGAGGGGTCCCAGATGAATTTAAGGCCCGAGCTCAGGTTAAGGCTGGGTTTGAGTTCCTTATTCCCTTTATTACTATTAATAAGAATGTTGATTGGATTAGTTAAAATTATTATAATCAGCAACGCTTTGTGAACTATTCTAGGGACGCCTTGCAAAGTATTACTGATCAATTAGGCTCCACTTCTTAGATGGTTCTCAAAATCATATGGCCCTAGATATGATTCTAGCTGAGAATTCTGAAAAATTCTCCTCAGTACTTTAAGCTGTTGTACTTTTCTTTCTGACAATATAGGTCCTCCTATGGACATTCAGAAATTAGCAGACCTCTTTGCTGAGTTCAAATGTAACTCTGATTTATCTAATTTTTGGGATCAGCACTTTAGTTGAATGCATAATCTCTTATTATTTGCACTCTTGTCTTGACTGCTCATGTACTGTGTTATTCGTATTACAGTTCCTAAAAAGAATCCTCCTTGAGAGACATACCTAGAGTATCACTCCCTTCCAGCTCATGCTGTGTATTTGTGTACGTCATTTACATGACGTAAGAGGGGAATTGAACGGACACGTATCAGAACTTTAGTAAGTGTCCTTAGGCATATGTTGTTTAAAGATGCAAAGGTAGGCCCTGTTTATCTTTCCTTTCTTTGAAGATGGTATAAGGACATCTATGTTTGTCTTTCTTTCTTTGACATGAATGTTTAAACAGAGTTGTAGTGAAGTGAATTCAATTGTTTTGTTAAGCCGTATTTACAGACAGATTTAGATTAGGGTCTCTGCTGGTTAAGGCTTTTTCTGACCCTCTGTGGACTTCAATCTCCAGATAGAAGAAATGCTGATGTGTTTAAAGTTTCATGTGACCTGTATCCATATATGGTTTGTATTTACGTCACATGCTGACACATGCTGGCAAACCTGATTCGTATAAATATGTGAATCTCATAATAAAGGACGGACATATTTGAAAGATGGTTTCTGGTCTTTAAGATGTGTCCCCAGGTACCTGACTTACAAATGACAGAGACAGAGAAAGTATGGGGCAGGAATTGGGACCTGAATCCTTTTCACCTCCCCATTAATATTTTTAATGTTTTAGATCAGGGATGTCAAAGTCCCTCCTTGAGGGCCGCAATCCAGTCGGGTTTTCAGGAGATCTATTTGCTTGTACTGCTTTCATTGTATACTATTAGATCTCATGCATATTCATTGGGGAAATCCTGAAAACCCAACTGGATTGCGGCCCTCGAGGAGGGACTTTGACACCCCTGTTGTAGATGAGAGAACTGTGCATGTCATTATTTAGTTTTTTTATGTTTTATGTTAGCATATGATTATTTTTATTGTAACCCAGTTAGAACCTGATAAGCAAGACATACATTTTTTTAAATAAATAAAATAACACACTGCTATAACTAGGGAAGAACCATGTATTAAACATAGAATGAACAGCACACTTAAAAGGCTTCTAATGCAGCGATTCCCAACACAGTCCTTGGACACACATAGCCAGTCAGGTTTTCAGGATATTTACAATGAATATGTCATAAATGGAGCCACACGCAAATCCATCTCAAGAATATTCATTGAGGCTATCCTGAAATCCTGATTGGCTAGATGTGCCCCATGGACTGAGTTAAAAACAATTGTTCTAATATCAACTGCCTAATTTATAACCCAGTGATTTCCAAACCTGTCCTGGGGGAACCCCACCCAGTCAGGTTTTCAGTATATCTGCAATGAATATTCATGAGTTCGATTTGCATACACTGTCTCCTTGGTATGCAAATATATCTCATACATATTCATTGAAGAAAATCCTGAAAACCTTACTGACTTGGGTTCCCCCAGGCCAGGTTTGGGAATCACCCCCATAATCAAATTGGCAAATTAATAGTGCACACCTCCACAGCTGAAGGCCTGATATGTAAATCACACATGGAATGTGCTCCCGGAGGAAGTGATCAAGCAGAATACAGTACAGGGATTCAAACAGGGATTGGACGGATTCCTGAGGGACAAAGGGATTGTAGGGTACTGAAAAGGGTGCGAAGACAAAGGGTCAAGAATTTGATGGAAAGATAGGACTTCGATGAGAAACCAAGGGGTGATTCAGACAGGTCATGACCTGTTGGGCCGCCGCGGGAGCGGACTGCTGGGCGTGATGGACCTGTGGTCTGACCCAGCAGAGGCACTACTTATGTTCTTATGCTCTTATGTTTTACTGTTGTAATCACTTATTGCTGACTGTGTACTGCCTTGGGTAAATTTCTTCAAAAATGTGGTAAATATTTCCTTTAAAAAACCCAAAAAACTAGGACATCTATTCTTCAGTTTATATTACAGACCCTAAAGGTTAGCAGACTATGGACTCCTTTTACAAAGCTGTGGTAGAAGTTTCTACCGCGGGCCGGCAAGGTTAATGCTCTGATGGTCATAGAAATTCTATAAGCATTTACCTCGCTAGCCCACGGTAGAAATCTCTACCAAAGCTTTGTAAAAGTCAGCATATGGTAGGTGAAGAAAAGGGTTAATAATGCTATAACTAAAACAATTAAAAAGATCTTCGTGAAACTGTCAATCTGAATTCTGTGAATAGTCCTCATCCATCAATTTGCATTGAAAGCAAAAACCTGTTTGCATTGTGAATTCGCCCTGATCAAAGTTCTCTAGGAATGCAGATAAAGCTGCACCTTCAATTTCTGGTCCTCTGCTTTAATGGCTTTTAATTAACAGAAAATAAATTCCCTCAGGCAATTATAGTGTCTACGGAAAAAAAAAAAAAAAAAGTAGACTGGTGTGTAAAAATCCAAGAAAAACAAGAGCTGTATTCTATTTGCTCACTCCTATCTTACAGCCCCACAGCTTCATTGAACCAATGGCATATTTCTTAAGAGCAGTGGGTTTATTTGTATTTGTTAATGGAAAAATAGGTTGAGAAATGTGGTCTTCACAATTCCAAGGAAAAAACAGTACCGACTAGGGCCAGGCTCAGCACACATAGTTATGTAAATATACCTCAGTTCTGACCTGTGGCACCCCTCTGCTATTCCACTACAAGGACTTCAATACCACTGCTCCTCCCCTGGCTATGCCCTCTTTTCATATTCACACATTAGAGATGGCACGCAGCACTCTATAGAATATGCCGACCAAGTTGTGCGCATAATCATGTATTTAATGGTTATAACTAATGGGAAGACTGGATGGACCGTTTAGGTCTTTATCTGCCATCATTTACTATGTTACTATGTTACCACTACCACACACACTGCTCTGTCAAAGCATCTCAATCTTGACTTGCAGCACCCCTTGCTATTCTAGTCCTGAGCCCCTAGCTGCTAATCCATCTCAATTTTTATTCTAGTACTGAGATCCCCCCCATGCATGTATGCACACACACATCTCTGTCAATGCACCTCAATCCAGACCTGCAGAATATTTGCTATTTCATCCCTTGCTAACATCTATTAAGTGTATCATAGGCTTCACTAAAAATCAGCCCTTTTACCAAGCTTTGGTAAGCACTACTGCATGCTTATCGCAGCTTATAATGTCTAACAGTAAGGTTACCAGATTTCCTCTTAAAAAAAGGGCACCTGGCCCCACCCTGTTCTGCCCCCAGCCCCGCCCCTACACAAATCTTGTGTCTCCTTCCCAGAGCTCAGAGCTGTGTCTGCAGGACCTCCATGCATGCGCGAACATCAGCATGGTGATGTCACATGCATATGTGTGATGTCATCACGTCGACGTCTGCGCATGCACAGAGGCCCTTCAGACACGGCCCTGAGTTCAAGGCCTTCCAAAATCCGGACAAAGTGCTGGTTTTTGAAAATTCCTCTGGGCACCTGGACTGTCCTCTAAAAAGAGGATATGTCAGGGTTTTCCTGAATATCTGGTAACCCTAGCTTACATCAGTTCATGCTCGGGTGTCCTGTGGTAATTTCCTAATTTGAATGCACAAACTGTGCACTAAAAATATTTAAAATTTTTATCATACTACTTATTTCTTTAGTGCTACTAGACATATGCAGCGCTGAACATCAAAACACAGAAGAGACAGTCCTGCTCAAAAGAGCTTACATTCAAAACAAACAGGACAAGGTGCATCAATACACAGTACTCAGGTGGGGAAATTACAGAGGGACTCAAGAGCAATGTAAAGAAATTCTTCTTTACAGAAAGAGATGCCTGGAATGCACTCCCGAGAGAGGTGGTTGGCAGGAAAACGGTGGCAGAGAGCAAAAAAGCATGGGATGAACACAGAAGATCTAGAATCATAAAAGAATAATAAATATTACAGTATGACTGAAACAAACTGCCTGACTCAGTACGTCAAGCTCCGTTTCTGGCAGTTTTCAAATCCAGACTCAAAGCCCATTTCTTTGAAGATGTTTTCAATTACAAACTCGTATCCATCTTCTAAGCACCAATATCTGTCTTATCATAGTAACATAGTAACAAAGTAGATGGGCAGACTTGCATAGTATGTGTCTGTATATGGCCTTTTGGTGGAGGATGGGCTGGGGAGGGCTTCAATGGCTGGGAGGGTGTAGATGGACTGGAGTGAACTTTGACGGAGACTTCAGTAGTTGAAACTAGAGAATGACACGGTGGCGGTTTACCCGCGGCCACCGCATTTTAGCCGCGGGTCACCCGCCGAAAACGGGGAAGAAAACTAGCAGTCGCTGCGGCGACGGGGACAAGGCCATTCACCGCCCGCGGGGCGGTGAATGGTCTTGTCTCCGCAGTGAGGTATCAAGGATCGCGTGGTCCCCGCAGCCACCGCCCGCCCGCCCGTAGCATTTAGCCAGCTCCCTCCCTCCACCTCACCTTAAATTTCGAGTTTTCCGGCTTCCTTTTTTCCGAGCCGTACGTGTTCAAAAATCCGTGCACGCGCGGCTGCGCGAGTCAATCAATCTTCTCCTCTGACGCAACCGGAAACAGGAAGTTGCAGGAGAGGAGAAGTTTGATTGACTCGCGCAGCCACGCGTGCACGGATTTTTGAACACGTGTGGCTCGGAAAAAAGGAAGCCGGAAAACTCGAAATTTAAGGTGAGGTGGAGGGAGGGAGCTGGCTAAATGCACGGCTTTTTGAACGCGTGCGGCTAGGGAAAAAGGAAGCCGGCAAACTCGGAACGAATATAAGGCGAGGTGGAGGGAGGGTGGGGGCTGCTGGACCATTCTTCATTACTTTGCCATACTAATTCCATTCTATGTTAGGTGCCACGGACTCAGATTCGAGTCCTAGCGATGATGAGTTAAAGATCCCAAAAGAAGCCAACTTCTAAATCCAGTGGTTAGAGCTACACTACACTCCTTGTGACCCTGGGCAAGTCACTTAATCCCTATTGCTTCTGACACAATGGGCAGTTCCAAAGACCAAGACTGGCCAGTGTCAAAGACAGGATGCTGAGCTTGATAGACCCTTAGTCTCCACTGTTTTTTAGTGATCAACAAAGTTCTATGTTTCTATAATCACCCTAATTCTGTTATCATTGGACTAGATATTCAAAATGATTTAAATGGCCAGGACAGGCTCCTGGCTGTTCAAATCATCTGTCCAGGGCTAACCAGGCATTTTCAATCTTCATGTTCAGCCCAAATGGTGTCACACAATTCAGCAAAAATACCCAATGTTGTTCCTCATAATTTAAATATTGCTCATAGAAGGAACAACATTGGGTATTTTTGCAAATGGAAGTTGGAGGGTTAATTCCCTTGAAACAGCCAATTGAGTGAAACATGAATTCATGCTGGGACACAAGATAGGTTGAATTTGTTTTGAATTTAAAAAGAAAAATGATCAATGAAGAATACTATAATGGCAAGAAAATATAATGATAAAACAGCAACTAATTTTGCCTATTTTTATATATTAAAAAAGTACTACATAAGGTGAATGTCCATATTGCTGTCTGTTGTTCTGCTGAGCACTGGCATTGAAACAGCAAAATGCATTTATTGCATACTTGTCCTCTGTCGGAAACATTATGGTGGTATATTAGTTGTGTTAATAAAAATTTATAAACAAAGCCCTGCCAGCTGAACATCTCTTTCTCTAGTTCAGCAGCAGGAACTTTGATTTATAAGAATGGAATACGCTAAATATTAGAGTACTAAGGCTTATATGGATGCTGTAGGGACGGTGACGGGGCGGTGAATGGGATGGCAGTGGCGGTGACGGGGCGGTGAAAGGGATGGCAGTGACGGTGACGGGGTGGTGAATGGAATGGCGGTGACGGGGCGGTGCAGAGGATGGTGGGCCGGGGACGGGGCGGTGACGGGGACAGATTTTTTCCCCGTGTCATTCTCTAGTTGAAACCTAAGAACAGTACAGGCAAAGCTTTGGATTCTTGCCCAGAAATAGCTTAGAAGAAGAAGGGAAAAAAAACAACCACATTTTTAGACTGAATCAGGTTGGCCAGACTGGATGGACTATTTGGATCTTTATCTGCCGTCATCTACTTCGTTACTATGTTACTATAATAAGGCAGATATTGGTGCTTAGAAGAAGGGTAGGAGTTTGGAATTGAAAACATCTTCAAAGAAGTGGGCTTTGAGTCTGGATTTGAAAACTGCCAGAGACGGAGCTTGACGTACTGAGTCAGGCAGTTTGTTCCAGTCATATGGTGCAGCAAAGTAGAAGGGACAGAGGCTTAGATGCACTAAAGCTAGCGATCGCCGCTAAACCTGTTTTAACTGCTTTAGCAACAATCACATTTGCAGTTCTGATGCAGAAAAAGGCTCACCGCATGGTTTTCTTCACGATCCGACCATGGAAATAAGCTGATTGATATTAAAATGCAATGTAAACTAGTAGAGCAACTGATGCTCTAACATGGCTTCCTGATACACTAAAAAAAGTGATCACTTTTAGGGATCTAAAAAAGCGACTGGTCAAGACCAGTCGCTTATCTGTCTAACTTTTTTTTTTTTTTTAAATAATGGGCACAAATGCTGTACATGTTATCCATACACTTCTAATTCAAGATGGAAGTTATTTGTAATATATTATAACTTGGGGACAGATCATAAATCACACAATTCAATAATGTCTCCAAGTAAACAAATATTCCCACATAAAATATAATAAAATATAATAATAATAATTAATAACAAACAGGCCAGTGAGGATACTAACACATAAAGCTTCCCGCATGAAAATGTTTTTATTCTGGGCGGTTGAGTGGTGTTTCTGAGGCCATTTAAAGTTTGTTGAGTAATAACAAAAAATGCTTTAGCTTTTAATATCTGAAGAATCCACAGGTTATGTGGGAATATTTGGTTACTTGGAGACACTATTGAGTTGTGTGGTACATGTTACCCATGCAAAATATCTGTCCCATTAGAAAAAAAGAAAAAAAGCACACATCCACACCCTGCCAATGACGGCTCTCCCCACAAACCAGAACCACGAACCAGGTCCCCCCCCCCTCCCTCTCCCGTGCCAGCGAAAACAGCAGGAGAGAAGCCCACTTCCTCCTGCCATGCCAACCTCCCCATGAAAGAAAATTGGCAGGAGGGATGTCCACTTCCTCCTGCCACCAAATTCCCACTCCCGCACCAGGCACCACCCCAAGAATCCCTACCCTCCCCCTTCCCCCCTGAAAATAAATGCATGAGGGATGCCCACTCCCTCCTGCTACCGTAGGTCCCCCAAAACCCCTCAACCCCCCTGTAACTTTTTAGAGAAGTTGGAGCGGGAGGGAAACTCAGTCCTTCCTGCTCATAGGCCCACCACTTCAAAATGGCAGGCCTTTCCCTCCCCGGTGCCAGGTCATGTCCAGGCTCCTACACTGAATTTCTGGGTATACATAGGTGGCAAAAACATACCAGTTAACTGTGATATTTAGCACTTATGCAGCTATGGTGAACCACATAAAGATAGGATTAAATTTTATGTGGTGTTATTTATGCAGTTATCCTAGCTGTTTATGTGCTAAATATTAGAACTTAACCGGCTAAGAGCTGATTCCGCCCCCAAGAACATAATAGCCAGTTCCAGGTTGGTACTAAGGCCCAGATTTAAAAAAATGGTGCTATTAAGAAGGTGCTGAAAAGTGCTCTACTGGTGCCTAAGTTAATTGTTTCTAACCATTTCAATTGCTCTGAATATCATCCCCATAAAAGTGTTGGAATCTCATCTCTATACCTGCTTTGTAATATAGTTGAGAAGTTGTTCCTTTTTGTGATAACCCGAAATTAAAGTAAACCCTCTTTGGTTCAGAACAAATATAGAAGCAAAGAGAAAAATCAAGGCAGGTAAAGACCATAGGGCCTATCTAGTCTGCCTATCCATGCTATACTGGAGGGAGCAGAGACGGAAGAGACAGCAGTAATAGTCCATGTCGGAACGATGTCACCAGGAGAGACTACAGCAAGAATGCACTGACTGAATAGTTCAAGATCTTAGGAAGGAAACTGAAGATGAGGACCCAGAGGATAGCCTTCTCAGAGTTCCTGCCAGTACCGAGGGCAGAAACGAAGAGGTAGACGGAACTACAATCAATAAATGCGTGGATGAGGAGATGGTGAGAGGAAGAGGGATTTCTCTTCGTGAGGAACAGGACAGCATTCTGGGGAAAGAACAAGCTCTTCAAGAAGGATGGTCTTCACCTGAGCACGGTGGGAACTAGACAACTAGCAAATAACGTCAGAAGAGTTATAGAGCAAGCTTTAAACTAACCAGAAGGGGAAAGCCGACAGTCGACCTGGTATCGAAGGTTCGGGAGACAGTACCCAGTGAGGGTACTGAGGGGGAAAAATGCTCGAAAGATCATGTGGCAAGTGGCAAGCAACAGACTATGAAAAAAGAAGGGAGACAGAAGAAGCGAGAGGGGGACGTGATGAACATACTACAAGGGGAAATCAAAATGGAACTGGAAGAAAAGAGCAAGAGGAGGACAATAGGAACACACCACAAGGGGAAGGCAATAGGAACATACCACAAAGGGAAGACAAAGGAGACAATATTCAGGAGTTGGCAGGTCAGGAAGGGGACGGAAAGAGGAATGAAGCACAAGGGAAAATAGCGAGGAAGGGAAAATGCCAGGACTTGAACTGCATGTACACTAATGCAAGGAGCCTAAAGAATAAAATGGGGGAATTAGAAGTCATGGCAAATAGTGAGAGCCTAGACATCATAGGGATCACAGAAACATGGTGGAACGAGGAAAACAAATGGGACACAGTACTGCCAGGGTACAACTCTACTGAAAAGACAGGACTTATCAGAAAGGAGGAGGAATAGCACTATACATAAGGGACACCATTCACTCGACCAGTGTGGACACAGCAGTGGCAAATGACCAACTGGAGTCATTGTGGGTTAAAATACCGGGAAGAAACGGATCTGAGATAAAGATGGGACTGTTCTACTGTCCACCTGGGCAAACTGAAGCACGGGACACAGAAATGGTAGCCGAGCTGAGGAGGGAATGCAAGAATGCTATGGGAGATTTCAACTATCCCGGGATAGACTGGTATCTTGGAAATTCAAAATGTGCGAAGGAAACGGAGTTCCTGGAAGCCGTTCAGGACTGCTTCATGGAACAACTTGTTAGGGCACCAACGAAAGGGTCAGCAATTCTGGATCTGATCCTCAACGGGCTGAAAGGACCTGCAAAAGGAGTGGAAGTAATGGGACCGTTAGGAAACAGTGACCACAACATGATTCTGTTCCAAGTGGAAGTAGGATTACCAAAGGGAAAGAGAACCAAGGCAACAACGTTTAACTTCAAGAAAGGGAACTATAATGCCATGAGACAAATGGTGAGGAAGAAGCTCAGAAACAGCTCCAAGGAAGCTCAGACTGTGGAGCAAGCCTGGTCCCTATTCAAGGACACGGTAAACAAGGCGCAAAACCTGTATATACCCAGATTTAGGAAAGAATGTAAAAAGAATCAGACTAAAGACCTGGCATGGATAACCAACGAAGTAAAGAAAGTGATAGGAGACAAGAAAAAATAATTTCGGAAGTGGAAAAAGGACAAAATTGAAGGAAATTGGAAAGAGCACAGGAAGCATCAGAAAGAATGTCACCGAGTGGTCAGAAAAGCCAAGAAAGAATACGAGGAGAGAATAGCCAAGGAAGCAAGAGACTTTAAACCATTTTTCCGATATGTGAAAGGGAAGCAGCCAGCGAGGGAGGAGGTGGGACCTCTGGATGAGGGAGACAGGAAGGGAGTGGTGAAAGAGGAAAAAGAGGTGGCTGATAGACTAAACAAGTTTTTCTCGTCGGTCTTTATGAAAGAAGACACATCCAACGTGCCGGAACCGGAAAAAATCTTCAAGGGGGATCAAGAGGGAAAATTATCATGCATGGAAGTAAGCCTCAAAGACGTTCTCAGGCAGATAGATAGATTAAAAACTGACAAATCTCTGGGCCCAGACGGGATCCACCCGAGAATACTGAAAGAGCTCAGAGATGAAATGGCAGAGTTACTGCGGCATATTTGCAACCTATCCTTGAGAACAGGGGTAATCCCAGAGGACTGGAGGATAGCGAATGTTACACCGATCTTCAAAAAAAGTTCGAGAGGCAACCTGGGGAACTATAGACCGGTGAGCTTGACCTCAGTTCCGGGGAAGATGGCCGAATCACTGATCAGGGAAGGTATCAATGAGCATATAGAAAAAAATAATCTGATGAGAACAAGCCAGCATGGTTTCTGTAAAGGACGATCATGCCAAACAAATCTACTGCATTTCTTTGAGGGGATAAGCAAACAATTGGACCAAGTTGACCCTATAGACATCGTATATCTGGATTTCCAAAAAGCCTTCGACAAGGTATCCCATGAGCGCCTACTGAAGAAACTGTGGAGCCACGTGGTGGAAGGGGACGTGCACAGATGGATCAAAAATTGGCTGGCGGACAGGAAGCAGAGGGTAGGAGTAAAAGGGCACTACTCTGACTGGAAAGGGGTCACGAGTGGTGTCCCGCAGGGGTCAGTGCTGGGACCACTGCTGTTCAATATATTCATTAACGATCTGGAAACGGGGACGAAGTGCAAAGTTATCAAGTTCGCGGACGACACAAAACTCTCCAGCAGGGTCAGAACTGTTGAGGAATGCAAAGAACTGCAGAGCGACCTGAACAAACTGAGTGAATGGGCAAAAAGATGGTAGATGAACTTCGATATGGAGAAATGTAAGGTCTTGCACATAGGGAAGGGGAACCCCATGTACAGCTATACGATAGGAGGGAGGGTACTGGGGGAAGGCAACCTAGATAAAGACCTGGGGGTATTGGTGGATAAAACAATGAAGCCGGCGGCGCAATGTGCAGCAGCCTCAAAGAAAGCGAACAGAATGTTGGGCATTATCAAAAAAGGTATCATTACCAGAACGAAGGAAGTTATCCTGCCACTGTATCGAGCGATGATGCGCCCTCATCTGGAATACTGCATCCAATACTGGTCGCCATACCTTAAGAAGGACATGGCAATTCTTGAGAGGGTCCAGAGGAGAGCAACAAGGATGATAAAGGGAATGGAGAACCTTTCATATGTCGAAAGGTTGGACAAGTTGGGGCTCTTTACCCTGGAAAAGCGGAGACTGAGAGGGGACATGATAGAGACTTACAAAATCATGAAAGGTATAGAGAAGGTGGAGAGGGACAGATTCTTTAGACTGGCGGGGACAACAAAAACAAGAGGTCATTCAGAAAAACTGAGAGGAGACAGATTCAAAACGAATGCAAGGAAGTTCTTCTTCACTCTGAGGGTGGTGGACACCTGGAACGCGCTTCCAAGTGAGGTGATAGGACAAAGTACAATACTGGGGTTCAAAAAGGGACTGGATGACTTCCTGGAAGCGAAAGGGATTGCAGGGTACAGATAGAGGGTTACTTTACAGGACATTAAGCGAATAGGGTATGAGCGTTTTAGGTTAGGATCACTAACAGGTCATGGACCTTGGGGGCTGCCGCAGGAGCGGACTGCCGGGCATGATGAACCCCTGGTCTGACCCGGCAGGGGCAATACTTATGTTCTTATCCTTTCCTGTTCCTTGGAGATCCAATGACTTTGAGTAACCTCTGAGGTCACAGGTTCCAATCACAGCACTACTCCACATGGCCTTTGTCAAATTACAAACACCCTCCATTGGGCATGACAAAAACTGCATATCCTGAGTGCAGTAGAAGTGGTTTAACTGTGCCAATGGCCTACCAGGTTGGACCCTACCCTGATCTCCCTACAATACCTGTAATATTTTATATAAAGTAGTTCTACCCAGTGGCGTACCTAGGGTATGTGGCACCCGGGGCCCATCATTTTTTGACACCCTCCCCACCTCCCCCCATGTAAAAAAAATTTTTTTTTTTTTTTTTTTGCAATAACCATGAAATGGAATAAATGGTCAGAATAGAAACAGGCAGTGAAAATTTTCTTTTATTGAACCTCATATATGTAACCATTATTCCAAACATAACATAACATAAATTATGTCTAAATTGTCATGACATTAGAAGTACATATGGAGTAGTTGCAGGTGATGCTTGGGACAGTTCTGATTGTGTTAGTTCGGTTTTATGTGTTTTTTGAATAGAAGGGTTTTTATTTCTTTTTGAAGGTTTTGCAGTCTGTGGTTGATATCAATTGGTTGTAGAGTTGGGGGTCGAGTGTTGCAGCTCGAATGGCTAGGAGGTTGTCGAACAGTTTTTTTCTTTTGACGTTTTTGGTTGGAGGGTGTGTGAATGGTGCACAAGTTCTCCTATGTCTGTTTGAAGTGGATTGAATTATTTAGCTGAAGAAATTAGTTACCCCCCATTCCACACACATTAATTCTCTTCCATTTTTGTTCCCATTATAAAAAACACTGATAAGTTCCCAGAAAAAAAATACATTAAAATAAGAAGTGAAAACAAAGGCCCCTACAGATGAGAACATAACATAAGAATAGCCTAACTGGGTCAGACCAATGGTCCATCATGCCCAGTAGCCCATTCTCATGGTAGCCAATCCAGGACACTAATACCTGGTCAAAACCCAAAGAGTAGCAACATTCCATGCTACCGATCCAGGGCAAGCAGACACTTCCCCCATGTCTTAATAACAGATTATGGACTTTTCCTCCAGGAATTTGTCCAAATCTTTCTTAAAACCAGCTACACTATCTGCTTTTACCATAACTTCTGGCCACTTCATTTTTAAGTTTAGATCTTTCCTTTCAAACAGAGACCTTGCTAGATGTCAAATACAGCACAAGGTAACTTCACATGGACTTAGCTGTGCAGGAAATGTGAATCTCCTCATACACCCACCATATAGTGCAAAAATGTGCAAAGGTCTGTTTTTTTCTTTCGATCACTACATAGCCTAATGCCACACAAGCAGCGCTGTTACAAACATATTCTGTAGGTCAATGCTAAGGATAACAAAGTTTCCTTCCTTGGACCAGAAGGAGATAAACCACTGGAAGAGATCCCAAAACAACACCCAAAGACCCACTCAGTGTGTGAATCAGTTGAGTGGAGTGGACTAACTGGGGGGTGGAAATGGGCCCGGAGTTTGCTCAGCAGAATTTCCCAGACCACCTCTTCCTCTCAACACATTGACACGCTGCCACCATCACCACTAGGAACACCTCACTGGGTAGGCCAGCTATGCTATAAACTTTATAAAACACATTATTATATTTTCTTATAAAGCACATATTTTAACTGACCTCTCTGACATCCTCAGCCTTTCCATTCACAAAAATAGAAGGAAGAAAAGTTCCCATTTCCTGCTGTCTCATGTCCCCGGCCTATACAATATTTTTTTTCTGCAGACCCTTCAAAAGTCTGACCAAATCCTCGTTTCACTTGCATTATAAAGTACTGAGGATGCCATCTCTCCCCAATCCCAGGTCCTAAAGTCTAAGACAGTAGCGCAAACTAATGCTGCCAGATACAGGAAAAAAAAATTTTGATTCGATTCAACCCTATTGAATTGGTTTTTTCAATTCGATTTTCCTGCCCAGTTGGGTGATTTTTTTCAAAACTCCTGGTGGGTTTTATAGCTTTTTCACCCCCTTTGGCTTCTCCTAACCACACTGGCGCTGTGGTGTAAATAAAATAAAGAAACAAAAAGGACTTTTCCTCTTTCTGTTAAATCCTAGCTCACGTTTGCAGTCCAACACCAGCTCTGGCAGGATACACATTTCAAATCTGACATGTTATAATCACAAAACAGAAAATAAAATTAATTTTTCTACCTTTTGTTGTCTGGTTATATTTCAAATCTTGTTGGTCCAAGGCTCTGGTTTTCTTCTGATAACTTGCTTGCCAGGGTCTCCTTCTTTCTGCATGCTAACCATCCATCTGCCAACTCTGTCCTCCCTTTCCATTTCCCTTCCCTTCCCAGGAAGTCTGGTATCTTTCCTTTTTTTCATCTCCCTCCACAGATCCACCTTTTCTTAAATACCCTTTCATCCGGCATCTCTCCCTCCTTCCCCACCATCCCAGAGTCCACCATCTCTCCGTTTCTTTTCCTAATTACCCTCCTATCCAGTATCTCTATCCCTCCTCCACACCATCCCTTGTGTCCAATTTCTCTCCCTTTCTGTTCCTTCCCTCCCTAAATCCCATGGTCCATCATCTCTCTCCCTCTCCTCTATTTTCAGACCCATTATTTCTTCCCCCCCCCAAAGTTTGGCATATGCATGTCTCTTTGAACACCCCCTTCCCTCCATGTACTTCTAAATCATGGTCCCCCCCAAAGGCCTGTCCCCCCTTAAAGGTCTGCCTGTCCCACCTTGAAGGCCTGCACCCCCCTTGAAGGCCTGTCCCTTCCCCTTGTAGGCCTGTCCCCCCCTTGAAGGCCTGCCTGCCTGTCCCCCCCTTGAAGGTCTGCACCCCCCGAAGGCCTGCACCCCCCCGAAGGCCTGTCCCCCACTTGAAGGCCTGTTCCACCCCCTTGTAGCTTCTCCCCCCCCCTTGTAGGCCTGTCCCTCCTTGAAGGCCTGCCTGCCTGCCTTTCCCCCCTTGAAGGCCTGTCCCCCCTTGAAGGCCTGCACCCCCTTGAAGGCCTGCACCCCCCCCTCGAAGGCCTGCACCCCCTTGAAGGTCTGCACCCCCCCCCCCGAAGGCCTGTCCCCCACTTGAAGGCTTGTACCACCCCCTTGTAGCTTCTCCCCCCCTTGTAGGCCTGTCCCCCCCTTGAAGGCCTGCCTGCCTGCCTTTCCCCCCCTTGAAGGCCTGCACCCCCTTGAAGGACTGCACCCCCCCCCCGAAGGCCTGCACTCCCTTGAAGGTCTGCACCCCCCCGAAGGCCTGTCCCCCCCTTGAAGGCCTGTCCCACCCCCTTGTAGGCCTGTCCCCCCCTTGTAGGCCTGTCCCCCCTTGAAGGCCTGCACCCCCCCTTGAAGGCCTGTCCCCCCCCTTGTAGGCCTGTCCCCCCCCTTGTAGGCCTGTCTCCCCCCCTTGTAGGCTTGTCCCCCCCTTGAAGGCCTGCCTGCCTTTCCCCCCTTGAAGGCCTGTTCCCCCCCCTTGAAGGCCTGCACCCCCTTGAAGGTCTGCACCCCCCCAAAGGCCTACACCCCCCCCGAAGGCCTGCCCCCCCCTGAAGGCCTGCCTGCCCCCCTTGAAGGCTTGCACCCCTTGAAGGTCTGCACCCCCCCCGAAGGCCTGTCCCCCCTTGAAGGCCTGCCTGCCTGCCTGTCACCCCCTCCCCCTTGAAAGCCTGCTTGCCTGCCCGCCCGCCCCACCCTGAAGGCCTGATGCCCCGACCCACCCCGAAGGACCGCTCGCCCCCCTGGCCTCCCCGCACCACCTATGAACAGCCGCAGCAGGATCGCGAAGTCAGCGTCAGCGATCCCTGCGCTGCTTCCTTCGCCACGGTCCCGCCCCTCCTCTGACGTCAGAGGAGGGGCGGGATCGCGGCGCAGGAAGCAGCTTCGCGATCCTGCTGCGGGATGCTTCACAGGTGGTGCAGGAAGGTCAGTGGGGCGAGCGGTCCTTCGGGGGTGGCGGGGGACTGAACGGCAAGGCCGGGAACACCCCCTTAGGGCTGGTACCCGGGGCGGCCCGCCCCCCCCCACCCCCCCCCTAGGTACGACACTGGTTCTACCTACCTAACTTGGCAAAAATAGGGTTACACTTATATCAGTTTAATTATCAGGTTCTTTTAGGGGGGGGGGGCATGCAAAGAGACCTGAAAATTAATAGAAGGGACATAAAACTGAAGATTTGCCTAGGATACCTGAAACACTTGCACTAGCCCTCCTATTCTCCAGACACCACTGATTGTTTGTTTTTCCTTCAATTTTTCCCAGAATGTTTCAAAGTTTAAGAGTAATACACATCAGTTGCAAAGACGAATACCAAATTAGTCTTCACGCACAGCAAGGAATTAAGAGAAAGAAGCACAGATTAAAGAGTCATTACATTGCTACACTGAGAGCTTAATTGAGGATCACGCCAAAGGGAATCTGGGAGTTGCTAAAGAGCCTTAAAAGAGAACTAGATACTGTTTCTGATTGTTTGTAATGCAGGTTTCTGGGAGATTGGCAGGACATCGTGGAGGTAATTTTCAGACAACCTGCAAGGCTTGAAGCGCATTTGCAAAAGGAAATTCTACAGGGCCGGCTGAGAAGGCAATGCCATTCTCAAGGTGTATTTGCATATATCCACAAGAAACTATGTGCAGGACTTTCAAAATACAAGCACCATGCGCACACTCTGTCCCATTAGAAAAATGTCCTTTTTGGCCATTGTGACCAATGCAAGTGGTTCTTTTAAACTCACCTGGGGGGGGGGGGTGAGGGAAGAGAGCAACAATGTTTAACCATCCTTGTCAGTAGCGTAGTAAGAGGGAGCAGGGGTGCTGTCTTGGTGGGGGCACTGGCTCCTCTCTTCCTTTCTGCCCCCCTGCTCTTTCCCACTCCTCCCCTGCCACACGCATGCCTTCGCTTCCCCCTCACTGTACCTTTAGCTCTTCGCCAGTGCAAGCAGCAGCTCCAACCCAACACCCTCCCCCTCTGATGTTATTTCTGGGTTCCGAGACTAGGAAATGACATCAGAGGGAGAGCTGACAACGGCGTGGGCAGCAAGTTGGAGAAGGGAAAGGGTGCACACACGGCAGGAGGGGGGTAGCAGGGAAGAAGAGGGGGGGCCAGAAGAGGGCAAGGGGGGAGCCACAGCCCTGGGCACCTCCCACCCTCACTTCGCCAGTTCTTCTTGTATTTATTAATTGGGATTTATTAACTGCCTTTTCATTAAGAGATTTGTTTGCTCTATGTTTTGATGTACAGCACTGCCTATGTCTAGTAGCGCTATAGAAATGATAAGTAGTAATAGTGGTACACTCCTTCCTCCTTATTTGTGGTTTTGGTACCCGCGGTTTTGACTATTCGTGATTTTTAGCATGCTGGCTCCTCCCCCCAAATTACATCATCCATGCCACCAATACCTATTCCAAATCAAGTAAAGGGGTGCACACTAGTGCTGCCCGATTCAGGAAAAAAAATTTTGATTCGATTCAGCTATTGACTCGATTTTTCGATTCCATTCGATTCGATTTTCTTACCGAATTGGATGTTTTTATAAAACATCATGGTGGGTTTATTTTATAGCCTTTTCATCCCCTTTGCCTTCTCCTAATCACACTGGCGCTGTGGTGTAAATAAAATAAACAAACAAAAAGGACTTTTCCTCTCTGTTAAATCCTAGCTCACGTTTGCTGTCTAACTAAAGCTCTGGCAGGATACACATTTCAAATCTGACATATTGTAATCACAAAACAGAAAATTTAATTATTTTTTCTACCTTTTGTTGTCTGGTCAATATTCAAATCTTGTTGGTCCCAGGCTCTGGTTGTCTTCTGATAACTTGTATGCCAGGGTCTCCTTCTTTTCTTCTTTCTCTGTGCTAACCATCAATCTTCTATCTCTGTCCTCCCCTTCCGTTTCCCTTCCCTCCTCCGGAGGTTGGCATCTTTCCTTTTTTTCGTCTCCATCCACAGATCCACCTTTTCTCAACTACCCTTTCATCCAGCATCTCTCCCTCCTTCCCCACTACCCCAGGGTCCACCATCTCTCCCTTTCGGTTCCCAACTACCCTCCTATCCATTATCTCTATCCCCTCTCCACACCATCCCTTGTGTCCAACTTCTCTCCCTTTCTGTTCTTTCCCTCCCTAAATCCCATTATCTACCATCTCTCTCCCACTCCTCTGTTTTTAGACCCATTATTTCTTCCCCCCAAAGTCCGGCATATGCACGTCTCTTTGAACCCCCCTCTTCCCTCCCTCCCTCCATGTACTTCTACAACAGGCCCCCCTCCCCAGAAGGTCTGTCCCCTCCTGAAGGTCTGTCCCCTCCTGAAGGGCACCCCACCCCTGAAGGCCTGTCCCCCCGAAGGACTGCACCTCCCCCCCGAAGGTCTGTCCCCCCTGAAGGCTTACACCCCACCCCTGAATGCCTGCCTGTCCCCCCTGAAGGCCTGCACCCCACCCCTGAAGGCCTGTCCCCCCGAAGGACTGCACCTCCCCCCCGAAGGTCTGTCCCCCCTGAAGGCCTACACCCCACCCCTGAATGCCTGCCTGTCCCCCCTGAAGGCCTGCACCCCACCCCTGAAGGCCTGTCCTCCCCCGAAGAGCTGTACCTCCCCCCCAAAGGTCTGTCTCCCCTGAAGACCTGCACCCCACCCCTGAAGGCCTGTCCCCCCTGAAGAACTGTACCTCCCCCCGAAGGTCTGTCTCCCTCTGAAGGCCTGCACCCTCCCTGAAGGCCTGCACCCTCCCTGAAGGCCTGTCCACCCATTGAAGGCCTGCACCCCCCCTGAAGGCCTGTCCCCTCCCCCGAAGGACTGCCCCCCCCCAAAGGCCTCTGTGTTCCACTCTGGCCTCTCTTTACCTGATTGCAGCAGAGAGCAGCCTGCAGAAAGGATTGTGGGTACTTTAGCGATCCTTGCAGGTTGCCATAGGCCTCAGGAGCTGTCGTCCTTCTGCTGCGGTCCCGCCCCTCCTGTGACATCAGAGGCAGGATCGCGTCTGATGGACGACAGCTCCGGAGGCCTATGGCAACCTGCAAGGATCGCTAAAGTACCCGTGATCCTTTCTGCAGGCTGCTCTCTGCTGCAATCAGGTAAAGTGAGCTGCGGGTGGCCAGGGAGGAAACCGGACACTGCAGCACTTCCCGACTGTCCCTCCCCCCTCGCTCTCTAAAGCAGGAGCGGCAGCGCCGGCCAGCAATGCCGATCCTACTTTTGGTGGGGAGGGGGGAGGGTCAGAGTGAATCGGGAGGCCGATTTTTTTTTTTTTGTTTTGAATCGATTCAAATCGATACACCCGAAATGAATCAGTGAATCGATTTGAATCGTGAATCAGGCAGCACTAGTGCATACCTGCCATTGCAAAGGGGTGGGCTAAAGCCTCATTTCCACCTGGCCAAGTGCAACCGGGGCTCATCTCCGCTGGAACCATCGCATACCAGGCGGCGGCCCCTCGAGCTCCTGTTGCCATATTTTGGCCCCAAAATCTTAGTTTATATTTGCTTATATACGGTATTTTAGATCTTTGCAGCAGTGCAGTCAGTTGGATTATCACCACCTTAGAGCATAGGTGACAATCAGTGGCGCAGTAAGGGGAGTGGGGGGGGGGGACGGTCCAACCCGGGTGTGCTCTTCCTAAGGATGTGGCAGCAGCCCTCCTTCTCTCTACCCCCCTGCTCGCCCACTTGCTCCCTGCTCCTCTCCCTGCCACACACGCCCCTTGCCTTCCCCTGTACCTTTCCTGGGCATGAGGTTGCTGCTCGCATTGGCTCCCAGAAGGTGACATTAAAGGGCAAGCCGACACCAACGTGGGCAGCATGCTGCTCACACCAGAGAAGCTAAAAAGGTGCGGGGAAAGGAAGGAGGGCGGGGCAGGGCACCACTCACCCTTGCGACACCACTGGTGACAATACTCTGCATTGTTTCTCATGCTCCCCCGAAAGAATATGCTATGTTGTCCAGGACCATGGTAAGCTATATTTGCATCCTCTGTGACTTGCCCACTGGCACCACCCCTGTCCTGCCTGCTTTGCCATTGTCAATGAAAGGGGGTGGGTGGGCTGGGGGTGCCCCTCCGTATTTGTGTCCTGTACGTCCACATCACTCACACAGCCCTAAAACACTTATTCAAGACCCAAGATCAACTGGAGGTTATGTTGTCATCTAAGCTATAATGACCTCTTTCCCTCCCCTTCTTAGCTAATAAACTTCCTTTTTAACAATTTGCATGCAGCTCGTGGTACTGCAGAATACCATCATTTTGACTAGTAACTCTTTCTCCAGGGCCTCCTCCACAGAGCCTGGCTGTTGACCTGAACCTTCTCATAGTCAACTGATTACATTTCTGTGCAGCTGCTGAAAGAGCGAGGAGAGAGAGGAAGGAACTCCGTGCATTTTTCTGCACGGAGAATGACTTCCTGCCAGTGTAGGGGAGGAGGGGGGAGAAAAGCCAATGCTTCCTGGCTGGGTTATCAACAGAATTACATCACAACCTCCTTTATCTCCTTCACAGATCTTTCTCTGCACACTCTTGCAGGCTGTGTGCTGAACATTAACACTTCAATTGCTATCTTTGCAAAGTACGGAAGAGACCTCCGAACAAGGGTTTCTAGTTTTGCTTCAACTCTCTTTCTCTGGCCCTCTCAATCATACCTGCTTCTCATCTGGCTAGGTAGTATCAATCCAGCCACCCAACACAGATCGATAAGTCGATGAAGCCAGCCACGCAATGTGCGGCAGTGGCAAAAAGGGCAAACAGAATGCTTATGGATGTACTCATCTAGATTCTTCCCATTCTCCAGAATGGGCCCTTATCTGGAAACCCACTGACCAGTATTGTAAACCGCATAACACTCATGTACAAGCAGTATATCAAATGTAATAAATCCAATCCAATCCATGATGATTGCTGAGCCTCCAGTTTTGACTACTCTATTTCATGTATCAGCTTCCCCTGTTGGAACAGCAGAGCTCTATTGCTTCCTTTGCACCTCTGTTTTATGCTACTCCAGCTTGCCTAATATGGAACATAAGAACATAAGAATTGCCGCTGCTGGGTCAGACCAGTGGTCCATCGTGCCCAGCAGTCTGCTCACGCGGCAGCCCTCTGGTCAAAGACCAGTGCCCTGAGACTAGCCCTACCTGCGTACGTTCCGGTTCAGCAGGAACTTGTCTAACTTTGTCTTGAATCCCTGGAGGGTGTTTTCCCCTATGACTGTCTCCGGAAGAGCATTCCAGTTTTCTACCACTCTCTGGGTGAAGAAGAACTTCCTACGTTTGTATGGAATCTATCCCCTTTCAATTTTAGAGAGTGCCCTCTTGTTCTCCCTACCTTGGAGAAGATGAACAACCTGTCCTTATCTACTAAGTCTATTCCTTTCAGTACCTTGAATGTTTCGATCATGTCCCCTCTCAATTTCCTCTGCTCAAGGGAGAAGAGGCCCAGTTTCTCTAATCTTTCGCTATACGGCAACTCTTCCAGCCCCTTAACCATCTTAGTCGCTCTTCTCTGGACCCTCTCACGTAGTACCGTATCTTTCTTCATGTACGGCGACCAGTGCTGGATGCAGTACTCCAGTTGGGGGCGCACCATGGCCTGATACAGCAGCATGATAACCTTCTCCGATCTGTTCGTGATCCCCCTTCTTTATTATTCCTAGCATTCTGTTTGCCCTTTTTGCCGCTGCCGCACATTGCGTGGATGGCTTCATCGACTTATCGATCAGAACTCCCAAGTCTCTTTCCTGGGAGGTCTCTCCAAGTACCGCCCCAGACATCCTGTATTCGTGCATGAGATTTTTGTTACCGACATGTATCACCTTACACTTATCCACGTTGAACCTCATCTGCCATGTCGATGTCCATTCCTCGAGCCTGATTATGCCACTTTGCAGATCTTCGCAATCCCCCTGTGTCTTTACTACTCTAAATAACTTTGTATCGTCCGCAAATTTAATCACCTCACTTGCCGTACCTATGTCCAGATCGTTTATAAAGATGTTGAAGAGCACGGGTCCAACCACCGAGCCCTGCGGCACCCTACTGGTGACGCTCTTCCAGTCCTAGTATTGTCCATTTACCCCCACTCTCTGTTTCCTATGCTCCAGCCAGTTTTTAATCCACGTGAGTATTTCACCCTAGATTCCATGGTTCACAATTTTCCGAAGTAGTCGTTCATGTGGAACCTTGTCAAATGCCTTCTGAAAATCCAGATATACAATGTCGACCGGGTCACCCTTGTCTAGCTGCTTGTTTATTCCCTCGAAAAAGTGCAGCAAGTTTGTCAAACAAGATCTGCCTTTGCAGAAACCGTATTGGCTGGTCCTCATCAGATCATGTCCATCAAGGTGATCAATGATGCGGTCTTTTATCAGCGCCTCTACCATCTTTCCCTGTACTGATGTCAGACTCACCGGTCTGTAGTTTCCCGGGTCTCCCCTCGAACCTTTTTTGAAGATCGGCGTAACATTCGCCACCTTCCAGTCCTCCGGAATCTTTCCCGATTTAATCGACAGATTGGCTATTAGCTGAAGTAGTTCAGCTATAGTCCCTTTCAGTTCCCTTTCAGTCCCTTTCATTTCAGCTATAGTCCCTTGGATCATCCCAAACTTAGATTTGCATTCACTTGAGCCATACAGATGGGATCTAGGAATCTTGAGTTGGAAACAAACCCAGCTCTCCTGCTGTGGCTAAATAGTCCCTGGCAAAACATGTGAACTATTAGGGCCTTTGGTTCTAGAGCCATGAAACCTGAAACCTGCATCCAGTCTGATCCTTTCCCTTTTGGCTGGTCAAATAATTTTTCCATGTTCCATACCCCCACTCTGTGCTCACTACCAGTCTCTCTCGAGGAATACTTCCCAATATTTGGAAGGCGATTACATATTAAATTCTAGACCAGCGGTCTCCAATCTTTTTTGTGTAAAGAGCCGCAGTGTGAATATGAGAAAGTTCTGAGTTACAAGAAAAGGTTTCAAGCTTACACATACTACTAATTTTGTAAACCACTTTGACCTGCTTGTTCAGACTAGAGAGTGATGTGGGGACAAAGATTCATCCCTGTCCCCTCCCTGTCCCCACAGTCTTAATTTTCTTCCCTGCAACTCCTCGCTCAAAGTAGAAAGTGATTTTATGCAATTTTATGGGCCTAAGGCATTGTAAAAACCTGTAGTGTGTTTTTCCCCCCCCTAATTTTTATTTTTAATGAAACACCATCAATAAAAGTACAACTTGTGATGCATGCTGGGTTCTGCATTGTGCCAGAAAGCCAAACATCAGCTCAATACAGTGATATTTTAGTCCAGACAATGATTTTAGTTCTAATTATTCATGCACAAAGCATTTCAAGAACAGCCCTCAGAATATCACACACAAATAACGTAGGGCTCCTTTTTATTAAACCACGAAAGAGCTTCTTACTGTGGTCGGCGAGGTAAATGCTCTGATGCTCATTCATTTCCTATGTGCGTTGGAGCATTTACCTTGCTGGCCCGTGATAACAAGCTCTTCTGCGGTTTAGTAAAACCCAGCATTAGTGCTTTTTTTCCAGTATAAAAGCAAACCAATAGCACATGACTCAGTGCTTTTCTCAGTGTGAAGGCAAACCAAACAGCACAATGTCCATTTCCAAACCACAAAACAAAGTCAGCAAAAAAGGAAAAAAAATACAATAAAGTACAGCCTTCAGAATATCATCTGCAGGTAACATTCACCCTCTAAAATTGAATGGGGATAGATTCCGTACGATCATAAGGAAGTTCTTCTTCACCCAGAGAGTGGTAGAAAACTAGAACACTATTCCGGAGACAGTCATAGGGGAAAACACCCTCTAGGGATTCAAGTTCCTGCTGAACCGGAATGTACGCAGGTAGGGCTAGTCTCAGTTAGGGCGCTGGTCTTTGACCAGAGGGCTGCCGCATGAACGGACTGCTGGGCACGATGGACCAGCAGCGGCAATTCTTATGTTCTTATATTTTTTTACAAAACTACGTGGCAACAGCTCTGAAGCCCATTAATTTCCAATGGGCTTCGGTGTGATTACTATGGGCCACCACAGTAATCAGCTTTGTAAAAGAGGGCTTTACTATTTTTCTCTCAGTCATTTCCATGAACCTTGAAACGTATACAGGCAATCCTTAACATTTACCTATAGCACATGGGTATTGCCTATTCTGTGAAAAACCCAACAGGATGTGCTTCCGAAAAGAAAGGATGGATTGAAACATTTGGGTTATACTTCCATTGGAAACTGGCATGGTTAAAAGATAAAGTGAAAGAAGCTATTAGAGCCAAAAAAACACCCTTTAATGAATGGAAAAAGGATTCAAATGAAGAAAATAAGATGCAACATAAGCACTGACAAGTTAGATGTAAAGCATTAATGAAGATGGCTAAAAAGAATATGAAAATAAACTTGCCACACAGGCAAAAGCTCATAGTAACAACTTTCTCAGGTACATCAGAAGCAGAAAACCTGTGAGAGATCATTAAGGAGCAAAAGTGGTGCTCAGGGAGGATAAGGCCATAGTGGAGAGACTGAATGAATTCTTTGCTTCAGTCTTGCTTCAATTTTTACGGAAGAAGATATATTAGATCTCCCTGAACTCAACTGGAAATGGTTTTCAAGGGTGATGATGTGGAGGAACGGAAAGAAATCTCAGAGAAGCTGGAAGAGGTACTGAGCCAAATCGACAAGTTAAAGAGTGACAAATCACCTGGACAAGATGATATACATCCTAGGGTACTAAAAGAACTCAAACATTAAATTGCCAAACTGCTGCTAGTGATCTGTAACCTGTCCATAGTACCTGAAGATTGAAGGGTGGCCAATGTTATACTGATTTTCAAAAAGGGATCTAGGGATGACCAGGAAATTACAGACTGGTAAGCCTGACTTCAGTGCCAGATAAAATGGTGGAAACTATTATAAAAAATAAAATTACAGAACACATAGACAAACGTGGTTTAATGGGAGAGAGCCAGCATGGGTTTAGCCAAGGGAAGTCTTGCCTCACCAATTTTTTGCATTTCTTTGAAAGTGTGAATAAACATGTAAATAAAGGAATGCCAGTTGACATAGGAGCTCATTTTCAAGAAAGAAAGCATCCCAAAAGTGGGCTAAAGGGGCAGATGGATGTTTCTCTCACCAAACTCTTCCAATTTGCAATTTTTGAAACCTATTTTCTAGACAGATTTCCATGCTGTTCATCCGCAGTTCATCTAAATCTAAAGGGGGCATGTTTAAGGCGTGACATGGACGGAACTAGGGCGGGTTTATGACTTGGACATTTTCTGCCATAATCGAACATTTTAGAATACATCCAGGATACAATTTGGAAGTTTGGGGCTAGACCTATTTTAGGTCTCAAACTGATCAGATGACCACTGGAGGGATGTAAGCATGATCTCTCCCCCCCCCCCACACTCTTCCAGTGGTCCCTTCCATCCCCCAAAGATGTAAATGAAATAGTACATTCCTGCCTGTATTCCAGCTGCAGATGTTATGCCTGGTTCTAGTACAGCATCTTTTTGTACTGCTGATCAGTGGCATACCAAGGGGGGAGGCGGCCCGCGTCGGGTGCAGCCTTGGGGGGGTGCGTAGCCAGCCCGGTCCCTATCACGCTCCCACCCTCCCAGCGAGAGCAGCAAACCTAATCTCCAGTAGCATTGGTTGCTTCGCGGCTTCTCCTCCCTCTGCCGCGTCACTGATGACATCATCAGTGACGCTGCACCGGCAGGAAAAAGCCGCGAAGCAGCCAATGCTACTGGAGGGAGGTTTGCTGCTCTCGCTGGAAGGGTCGGAAAGGTTCACTTGGAGGGAGGGGAGAGATAGGAGGGTCAGCAGGGATTCGGCTGGAGGGGAGAAAAGCGGTCTGCCTCGGGTGCTCCAAGGCCTGGTGCCATTATCTTCTTCGGGCAGCAGCAGTGTTTACAATTTGCTGCTGTTGCCGGCTTCAGGCCTTCCTCTCTGCCGGGTCCTGCCTACTTCATGTTTTCATGAAGACAGGACCTGACAGAGAGGAAGGCCTGAAGCCGGCAACAGCAGTTATTTGTGAATGCTGCTGCTGCCCGAAGAAGTTCAGGACACCAGGCCTTGGGTGACAGAAGGAGGAAAGGGAGCAGAGGGGGAGAGAATTGGGGAGAGTGTTGCTCTACCCAACTGGAGGGAATGAAAGGAGATGCCAGGGCTTAAAGGGAAGAAGAGACGTCAGGGCATGGAGGGAAGGAGGAAGGTATGCCAGATCAAGGGAAAAGGAAGGGGAAAGGAAGGAGGAGATGTCAGATCATGGAGGGGGAGGGGGAGATGGAAGAAAAGGAAAGGAGAGAGATGCCGGGAATCAGGGAAGGGATGATGCCAGACTATGGTGGGAAAGGATGATGCCAGACTGTGAGGTGGGAAGTAAAGAAAGGAGTAGAGAGAGATGCCAGAGCATAGGGAGGGGGTGGTGACAGAGAGAGAAAAACGGAGAGGTGACAGAGTTGAAATCAATCATGTACAAAGGAGAGAAGAGGCATGGGATAGATAGTTTATGGAAGGAGCATTGAAAGAGGGAAGATGCCATATGGAAGAGAGAGAGAGAGAGAGGGTGCACACTGTATAGAAAGAGCACAGAGGGCAGTGAATGGAAGGGGCGAGATAGAGGGTGAACAGTAGATGGAAGGGGTAGAGAGGGAAATAGACACTGAATGGAAGTGTGGGGGAGAGGAAGGACAGCTGCTGAATGGAAGTGTGAGGGAAAGGGGGAGCAGATGCTGGAAGGAAGTGGGGAGGAGAAAGAAAAAAAGGGCACATGCAGGATTGAGGGAAGAGGATAGAGTTAGTTACTGGAAGGGGTGAGGGAAAGAGGTGGCAAGCTATAGGTAGACACAGTGAAAGAGGGAAATTGAGGACTGAATAGTAAAAAAGAATTTAGACAAAGGCAGAAAATAAATTGAGAAGGAAGACCAGGGAAGAACAGGAGGAAGGGAGCGGAGAGAGAGATGCCAGATCAGGGGGGAAGGAGAGGAGACAGATACCAGACCAATGGGGTGAAAGGAGAGATGGAAGGGGGAGGCATACAGTTTCTGGAAGGGGCATAGAAGGAGAGAAGATGTCATATAGGTGCAGAGAGATGGCAGACAGTGGATGGAAGGAAGAGAGTAACAAGAAGATGAGGAAAGCAGAAACCAGAGAAGACAAAGGAAGAACAAAAAATTTCTATTTATTTATTGCTTTAGGAAACATGTGTCACTGTTTCTGTGGTATTGCATTGTATGCAGTGTCCAGTTTCTTGTTGGTTCAATATAACCTTTGTCTATGTATTTCTATTTTATCCCCCCTTTTACAAAACTGTGGAGCGTTTTTTAGCGCCAGCCTTGGTGGTAGCAGCTCTGATGCTCAGAATTCTATGAGCATCAGAGCTGTTACCACCGTGGCTAAAATCCACACTACAGTTTTGTAAAAGGGGGAGGGGTAAGTTTGTGATTACTTATTCCATACTAGGCGAAGGTGTTTTCTGTGTTCTATGTATTCGAAAGGCATGGTTTTCTGTTAGGATTGACTGCAGGATTGATCTGTATTAGTCTGGCTTATTTAGTTTTACAATGGGTGTATTGCTGTTGTACCTCTCACTGCAGTATGTAAGATGCTGCCTTTTCCTAGGTACTCATGTGTGACGTGTGGCTTGTTACTAAAAATCATTTTTTTCGTACACCCGGGGCCAAAAAATGATGGGCCCTCGGTGTCACACATGCTAGGTACGCCACTGCTGCTGATGGTGATTTCTCACGGTGCAATGTCATCAATCCCGGTTAATTGGGGTTACCGAATACCAAGTTCCCCAGTTGGTCCATGACAGTGGTTCCTTGTCCCCTGTACTTGATTAGCTCAACCACCAATGTTCATAAGAACTATTGCCCTCCAACCTCCTATACCAGACCCAACATGTTAAACTTCCTTTCCCTCCAACTCTTATTCCCCCACATTCTAGTCTCTTTCCTTTCTGCTCCTCAACTGTAGGCCCCTCCATTCCAAATAAGCATTGATACATGATACTCCAAGCACTAATTCCCATTTCTCTTTCTTTTAAAAAAATATTTATTGCAAGAGAGTATCACACAACAAAATACAAGTACAGCAATCCACCATACAAGTAAGACAGCATAGCCAATACAATCAACTCAAAAAGCCAACTTAACACTCTTAAAATTTTCCCCCCTTTTTCTCCCCCTCCCCATCCCATCAACAACCCCTGTCCCCAACCCCACAGCCAAACAAGCGAAAAGAATCATGACCACTAGACATCACAGACATGGAGCACCCTGTTCAGCCCACCACTATACATACATACATATCCCACACCTTGTGATAAGTACGCAAAGTATTATACCTCAGAACTTTCAGCTTAGACATCAGTTGGAGGTAGTCCAGATGGTTATATGTCTCACATCAGCCAGGAATGGCAGGAGACCTCCAGTAATAAGCTAAAGCCAACCTGGCGGCTGTGAATAAACCCCATTCATGTTTCTTTCCTACTGAGACTTGGCTCAGCGAAGATGAAGACACCCTTCTTTCTCAGTACCTGTACCTCATTTCTCCGGTAAATGAGGGGTGGCCTGGTACTTTTGGCCCCATGTGGATCAATTTATATCCTCGCCCATTCCAACTGAGGCCCTTTTCCTTTGCTTCTCTTCAATTTCAGTTTAAGTTGTACTATTTTTTACTCCATCTCTTTCCTCTCAAGAACAGGATTCTTTCCTCTCAGATACAGCTCTTCATTACTCGAACTGCTGATTTTGGGCAATTTTAACATCCACTATGCTGACCCCTGTCACTCATTTGATGCCCGCATCTGTTCTTTCATTATAGACTTAGATTTCTCACAACATATACACACTCCCACTCATCAAGCTGGACATACCATTGACCTTGATTTTACTCATCTTCCCCCATCCTACTCAATTGCTTCCCAACCTCCTATTGCTCTCCCACGTGTGGATCATTGTGCTCATCAAATTTTCCATTAACACTGCTAAACCCTCTTCTTCTTTAATATCATCTACAGTACTCCTGCACCTCAGAACTACTCCCACCTATCTTTCCTTTGACTTATCTTCAGTTACACCACTATTTGCTTAGTTCAGTGGTCTCAAACTTGCGGCCCACCAGGCACTATTTTGAGGCCCTCGGTATGTTTATCATAATCACAAAAGTAAAACAAAACAGTTTCTTGATCATATGTCTTTTTAGCTATAAATTACAATATTATTATTAAGACTTAGCCAAAAGGAAAGATTTATAAACTATAAAGAGTTTTACCTCATGCAAAATTGTCATTTCTTTAATAAGACATTAGTTATTTTTTCTGAGGCCCTCCAAGTATCTACAAATCTAAAATGTGGCCCTGCAAAGGGTTTGAGTTTGAGACCACTGGCTTAGTTCCTGCAGGATTTCCTTTTTCTTCCTTTAGATTCCCAGGCTACAACATGGAATACTATCCTTAGTACAGCTATTTCTAAGGCTATTACAAAAAAACAGTCAGCTAACAACCCACAGAAATAATCTTGCCTTAATAAGGGCTCTGTACTCTTAAACGTGAGCGTCACACTCCGGAATGTAAATGATGTAAGTCAAAAACCCAAGAAAACCTAATGAATTTTCAAGCATGTCACTCTCATTACCATGCTTTCTTGAAAACAACCCACCAAGTCTGCTATAAATATTGGCCCTCCTACATCCCAATGGCTTGCTTTCTGCATTTTTCTTTTGGACAATTTTTTTTTTTTTCCAAAATATGGTTCATAAAGGTAGACATGCATCTAAAAAGTGGCCATTTAAAAAAAAAACAAGATAGATGTTTTGCAGTTTTCAAAATGGTCATATTCACTACTGGATTTTTGTGCATCTTCTGCAAAATGTCCAAACTCAGATTTAGATATCAAAAATGCCCCTCATACTGTATCTAGAATTAAAAAGCTTTCAACAAGTTTCTCATGAGAGACTCTTGAGGAAATTAAAGAGTCATGGGACAGAAGGCAATGTTCTTTTGTAGATTAGAAATTGGTTAATGGACAGAAAACAGAATGTAGGATTAAATGGCAATTTTTCTCAATGAAGGAGGGTGAATAGTGGAGTGCTGCAAGGATCTCTACTGGGCTCAGTGCTATTTAACATACTTATAACTGATCTGGAAACTGGAACGATATGTGAGGTGATTAAATCTGCAGATGACACTAACCTGTTCAAAGTTGTTAAAACGCATGCAGACTGAAAAATTGCAGGAAGACTGTAGAAAATTGGAAGACTGGGAACCCAAGTGGCAGATGATATTTAATGTGGACAAATGCAAAGTGATGCACATTGAGAAGAATAATCCAAATCATAGTTATCATAGATGCTAGGGTCCACCTTAGGGGCCAGCACCCAAGAAAGAGATCTAGGTGTCATCATAGACAATATGCTGAAACCTTCCGCTCAATGTATGGTGGCAGCCACAAGGCAAACATGATGCTAGGAATCATTAGAAAAGGGAAGGTAAATACAACCAAGAATATTATAATGCCTCTGTATTGCTCCATGGTGCAATTTCACCTTGCGTATTGCATGCAAATCTAGTCGCAGTATCTCAAAAAAGATATAGCAGAATTAGAAAAGGTTCAAAGAAGAACAACTAAGATGAAAAAGGGAGTGGAACTCCTTTCTTATGTGGAAAGACTAAAGAGGTTAGGACTCTTCAGCTTGGAAAAGAGATGGCTGAGAAGAGATATGACTGAAGTCTACAAAACCTTAGTGATGTAGAACGGATACAAGTGAATTGATTTTTTTACTCCATCAAAAATGACAAAGGCTAGGGAACACTCAATGAGATTACAGCGAAGTACTTCAAAAACCAATAGAAGGAAATATTTTTTCACTCAAAGAATAGTTAAGCTCTGCAACTCATTGACAGAGGATATCATGACAGCATTTAACATTGATGGGTTTACAAAAAGCTTAGGCAAGTGCCTGGAGGAAAAGTCCATAGTCTGCTATTAAGACAGACATGGGGGAAGCCACTGATTGCTGCTATTTGGGTTTCTGCCTGGTACTTGGATTAGCCACTGTGGAAACGGGATACTGGGTTAGTTGGACCATTGGTCTTATCCAGTATGGCTATTCTCTTGTTTTTATTATTGTGCAGTCAATGCTAACAGCAGACCACATCTCTTTCACACCTGCAGAACACAAACCTTTACCCAGAATAGAATAAGTAACCACAAAATAAAAATAGTCTTCATAAAGTGCAACATCAGAGAAAGAGAAAGCAATGCGTGTCCCCTGTATTATACAAAATATAATGATAGCGGATGTAAATTTTTAAAAATGACATTTTCCAACAACTATATTACAAATTAACAAATGCAAATAAAACAAAAAATTGAAAATAATGCCATTTTATTGGACTAAATATATTTTTCAATTAGCTTTCAGAGGCCAAAAACTCCTTCCTCAGGTCAGTATACTGTTGTTATGGTATCCTGTTCTAACCTAATGAAAGATGTTTTGGTCTCTGAAGTTGGTCAAAAAGGCATTACATTACAGTAATTCAATAAAAAGATAACATTCATTTCCATTTTTATCAATTAACATTTATTAACACATCTACCACACTACTTTATCTTAAATTAAAAATAAATTCTTTTGTCTATCTTTGTTGTCTGGCCATTTACATTTTTCAATTGTGTTGGTACCAGTCTCTGGCTTCTACTTTAATTATCTGCCTACATCTCTTTCACTCACACTGACTCTCCTATTTCATTTCCTTTTATTTCCCATTCTTTCACTAATTCTATCCTTTTTCCCCCATCCATCATCTGCCCTTTTTCTTTATTCCCTGTTCCACCAGAATCTGCTCTCTCTTCCACCTCTTCCATCCAGTGTCTACTCCAGGGGTGTCCAACCTGCGGCCTCGTGAAGTATTTGGTGCAGCCCCGGTCGAGGGTGATGCAGTGTTTCCCTTTGCTGCCCCCGGGTGTTTATTGTCTTGCCGGCTCCTTCCTCTGTCTTGCTGCAGTGTTTGTGCGGCCCCCGAAAAATTTTTTTGGGCCAACACCCCTGGTCTACTCCTTCTATCCTCTGCACATCCAACTAGCATTTTTCCTTTCTATCCTCTCCGCTTCCATCCATCACCTATCGCTCTGTCCCCCCTTCCATTCAGCATGTGCCCTTCTGTCCTCCCCACTTCCATTCAGTGTCTGCCTTCTTCTCTGAAACCCCCACTGCTTCCCTAAACTAGCAGTAGCGACAAAGTAAAATATAAATGTCATGGGGCTGCATTGTATCGATCTGCAGCTGCTGGCTCTGTCCCGGAACAAGAATTGACATTGGAGGGGGGGCAGGGCTGGAGCTGAGGTTAGGTACAGTGCGGTCCCACAATGTTTGTATTTTGTGTTGCCATTGCTGCTGCTAATTTGGGAAACAGCAGCAGTGATTTCAATGGATGGTGACAGTGGGAGGCAGAAGGAACAGGGTCTCAATGTGCTGGCTGCGCAGTGAACCAGAATAACTGTAGCAGCTTCTTATCAAGAGCTGTGCAGCCGTACAGTTTAGAAGGAACATTGACTGGGTCAGACCAAGCATTCATCTAGCCCAGCATCCTGTTTCTTCCAGTGGCTAATCCAGGTCACTGGATTGAGGTGCATTAACCAGCACAGCACACACTCTGGAGCTATACAGAAACATTACGATATATTTTTACAATTTTGCTCCCTGTTCCTTTCCTAATTAAATCCTAGCATTCTGCTGCTACTTTTGACTGCTGTCTCACACTGAGAAGATTTCAACGTGTTGCCCATTATGTCACCAGATTCTTTTCCTGGGTGATGACTCCTAAAATGAAACCTAGCATTGTGTAACTATAATTTGGATTATTCTACCCTATGAGCACCACTTTGCATTTGTCCACATTAAATTTTATCTGCCATTTGGAAGCCCAGTCTTCCAGTCTGACAAAAATCTCTTACAATTTCTCACAATACCTAAGCCATTTAACAGCTTTGCAAAACTGATCAGCTCACTCATAAGTCTCATTAGCAGGTCATTTATAAATATGTTAAAAAGCACTGATCCTAGTACAAATCCACGTGGTTCTTCACTATTCACTTTCTCTCTTTGAGAGAATTGGTTATTTAATACTACTCTCTGTTTTCTATCCTTTAACCAGTTCACAATATATGAGGGGCCCCTGAAACGTTCTCAGCTCAAGTAGCAAAGTTGGGATAGTCTCCATCTAGGGCTATACACGTATATTTAGTCCAATGATTTTCCACTTGTTTTGTTCTGTCAGAAAAATACGGAATGAAAAAAGTGGAAAAATCGGTGGACTAAGAGGGGCATGATCAAAACTTTAAAACATCCAAATACCTGCCTAAGTCGGCACTTGGACATCATAATAGCAGGGACGTCCAAGTGCCGATAATCAAAAACTTTCTAGACGCTCAGCAGCACTTCTAAGCTGTTGTGCATCCAGAGCTCAAAGGGGCATGTTGGGAGGTGTGCTATGGGTGGGAATTGGGCGGATTTCCGCCTGGTTGGCCTGAAGCAATAATCACAGCTTTTCCAGGATATTCTAGGCAGAACTTACATGCCAGGACTTAGACCAAAGTAAAGCAGGTCTAAATGCCCCAAAGGTGACCAAACTGACAAGATGACTACTGGAGGGTTTAAGGCATGATATCCCCTTACTCCCCCAGTGGCCATGACCCCTTCCACCACCCAGAGATTAGGGGGGGGGGGAACAGCACATTGAGGGCTTGCCATCAGCTGATCACGGCAGAGGAATCCCCATCAGCTGAGCCAGTTTCAGGGATTCCTGCCAGCTCAGCTGATGGGATTCCCCGTGCCAGGATCAGCGGAGCCGCAGAGCCCTACACCCTTCCCCCCAACATCCCTGGACCCCCCCTACTCATCCCCCAACATCCTCAGACCCCTGGACCTTCCAAAGCCAAATCGGCAGGAGGGAAGTCCACTTACTCCTGCCTATAGGGCCGCATGCTGAGAATGACAGGCCTTCCCCCTCCCAATGCATCTTGGGATGTAGGACCTAAGGCTCTGATTGTCTCAAAATGGCACGAGTGTGTATTTTCTTTTAGTTTGAATGTTGCTGCACGCATGTTGCCAGGTCTCTCTCCTTTACTTTTGAGGAGTTCTTTTCTTTTCAACTACTTTTATGCTTGAACACTGCTGTGAACTGTTGTGAGCTGTAGCAGTATATCAAATTTTAATAAACATAAACATTGGAGGGCTATGTTTCTGTGCTGTTCGCTTTACTGCCAGAACTTTGAGCATCGGGACTTCTGTTATGAAGTACAATAAAAGGTTGGGCATGTGAAGTATAATATATCACCCTCCATTCTCTTAGGAGCAGAGGCAAGGGGAGAGATGATAGGAAATATAAAGGCCCTTTGACTAAGCTGCGGCAAAAAGTGGCCATATTACATCCTTATGTGGGTCTTTCCCATGTGCTAAGGCCATTTTTCTGCAGGGGTAAAATGTCCAATTTTTAAAATTTTCCATTAATGACCATACACTAATTTCCCCATAAGTGTGTGGCCATTAGTACATGACTCTCTATCACCACCTAGGGACTCACGTGCTAAACCCATGATAACCGATTTGCATAAACATGCCCACACCCCATTCCCAGATATGTCCTTGTCAAAAAATACATTTTACTTTTTAGAACGTGGGTAGTGCACACATGGCAAAATTACCGTAGGATACCTCAGCAGGTCCCTTGGTACACTATTTTTTTTGCTGTGGTAAGCAAGGATTAGTGCTTAGCCCTATCCAAAATAAGATATAGACAAATGAAATTTCTAAAATACATAAAACCTATCTAACATGACCAATTCCTTCCCAAACTACACCTACCACACTTTCTACTAATATCAAATCAAAATTGTTTCTAATTACCCAACATGTATCACCTTAAGTTCTCGACAATACTTATGTAATCCACCTAATTATCTTGTAACCTCCTGACAACTCTTATGTAATCCGCCTTGAACCGCAAGGTAATGGCGGAATATAAATCACTAATGTAATGTAATATAATGTAAGATTGGAGGGTGGCTAATGTAATGCCGGTTATTAAAAAGGATTCCAAGGGTGATCTGGGAAATTACAGACCGGTAAGATTGGCAAGACAGTGGAAACTATTATAAAGTTTCAAGTTTCAAGTTTATTATAAAATTTGATTAATCGCCTATTCCGAATTCTAAGCGATGTACAGATTGATAAAAGTTACAAAGTTAAGGAAGACAAACATAACTGACATGTGCTAAATTTACAAAACATATTAATAAGTCAAATTGCACATACAATCAAAAACACAGTGAAAACTAGGAATGAAATACAATCTGGTTATAAAGAAAAATAATTAGGGTTAAAAACAATAGGGAAGGGAAATGAAAACTATCAAAATAGTTAAAAATGGATTAAGAGCCATAAGCAATTCATTTAATCATTGAATGCATCTTTAAAAAGAAGACTCTTGAGTTTGCTCTTAAATTTTTCGAAATTCATTCCAGGATTGAGGAGCCGTGTCTGAAAAAATAGACTGCTGCCGCGTGTTAATAATTTTAAGAGAGGGGATGACCAATAAATGTTGGTCATTTTACCTCAATAATCTAGATGAAGTATAAAGAATTAAAACTTTATAAATAAAAGCTGGGGTTTTATATGTCAAAGACTTAAAAGTGAGTAGGCATAATTTGTACATTATACGATGAGCAACTGGAAGCCAATGTGCTTTTTTAAGTAAGGGTGTAACATGATCAAATTTTTTGGCTTTCATAATAAGTTTGATTGAGGCGTTCTGGATAATTTCCTTTTGAGCCAATCCTTTAAACAGGGCATTACAATAGTCAATTTTAGAAATAACCAGAGAATGAATTAGAATATTCAGAGATTTTGGACATAAGAATTTGGATACTGAACGAATTTGATGGAGTCTATAAAAAGTTGATTTGACAACATAACTGATATGGTCAAGTCAAGTTGTGTTAGGGTTTATTTATAGCCAGCTGTTGCGTTAAAAGCTCCAATGCTCATAGGAATTCTATGGGCATCGGAGCTTTTACCGCAGTGGTCAGCAATAAAAAAAATCCCTAAAGTGGCTCGATAAAAGGGGACCAAAATTATAGAACATACAGACAAACATGGTTTAATGGGACAGAGTCAGCATGGATTCAGCCAAGAGAAATCTTGCCTCCCCAATTTGCTTAATATCTTTGAAGGCGTGAATAAACATGGACAAAGGTGAGCTGGTTGATGTAGTGTATCTGGATTTTCAGAAAGCGTTTTGACAAAGTTTCTTATAAGAAACTCCTAAGAAAGTTAAAGATCATGGGATAGAAGGAAATGTTGTGGACTAGGAATTGATTTTTGGACAGAAAACTGATGGTAGAGTTAAATGGCCATTTTTCTTGATGGAGGAGGATGAATAGTGGAGCGCTGCAGGGTCTGTATTAGAACCGGTGCTATTTAACAAATTTATAAATGATTTGGAAAATCAGAATGACAAGTGAGGAGACCGAATAGTTTTATGTCATCTGCAAATTTAAAGTTGTTAAAATACATGCGGATTGTGAAAAATTTCAGGAAGACCTTAGCAAATTGGAAGACTGGGCATCCAAATGGCAGATGAAATTTAACATAGACAAATGTAAAAATACACTTCTCCCTCCGTATTTGCTATGATAGGGGATTAACAGACCTGCAAATACAGAAAAACCATGAATAACTTTTTCATATGTTATTTGCTGTTTTCTATTAAAAACCATCGTGAATATGGTGAAACCGTGAATAACATGGTGGGAGACCTGTTCTGTCCTGAAGGAGAGGCAAAACACCGTAAAAAAAGTGCCAGGAATCAGCGATTTTCTCTGTAAACGCTTGGAATCAGGGATTTCTCTATGCGAGCTGATGTAATGGGGGGGAGGAGTCAGCAAGCTAAAAACCGTGAATAATTGAAATCGCGAATGCTGAAACTGTGAATATGGAGGGAGAAGTGTAGTCTGAATCATAGGGCTCCTTTTACTAAGCTAGGGCTTTAATGCGCGGAATAGCATGCGCTAAATTGCCACGCGCTAGACCTTAACGCCAGCATTGAGCTGGCATTAGTTCTAGCCGCATAGCGCAGGCTTAGTGCATTCTAAAATGCTGCATGCGCTAAAAAGGCTAACACAGCTTAGTAAAAGGAGCTCATAGTTGCCTGATGCTAGGATGCACCTTAGGAGTCAGCACCCAAGAAAAAGATCTAGGTATCACTATAGGTATCCCCTTAAATACCCCTCCAAGCTGTCCTCCTGTTACTGTTCTTCCAAACTTCTGCTTAAGTTACTGTATTGCCATTTGTACTGTTCAATATAATCCACTGTGAATGTTAACTTGTAACCCGTTCTGAGCTACAGGGAGGACGGGATAGAAATCGAATTAAATAAAAATAAATAATACGTTTACATCTTTTGCTTTGCGTGCTGCGGCAGCCAAGAAAGCAAACAGGATGCTAGGAATTATTAGGAAAGGGATGGAAAATAAGGCCAAGAATATTATCTTTAATGCCTCTGTATCGTTCCATGGTGCGACCTCACCTTGAATAACGCATTCAACTCTGGTTGCTTATCTCCAAAAAGATATAGTAGAATTAGAAAAGGTTCAAAGAAGAGCAACTCAGATGTTAAAGGGTTGGAACTCCTCTCATATGAGGAAAGGCTAAAGAGGTTAGGGCTCTTCAGCTTGGAAAAGAGACGGTTGAGGAGGGATATGATTGAGGTCTACAAAATCCTGATTGGTGTAGAACATGTAAACATGAATCAATGTTTTATTCCTTAAAGAAGTACAAAGATTAGGGGATATTCAATGAAGTTACTGTGCATGGTAATACTTTAAAAACAAATAGGAAGAAATATTTTTTCACTCAACAAATTGTTAAGCTCTGGAACTCATTGTCAGATGATGAAGTAACAGTGGCTATTGTATGTGGGTTTAAAATGATTTGGACAAGTTCCTGGAGGAAAAGGCCATAGTTTGCTATTGAGACAGACATGGGGGAAGTCACTGCTTGTCTTAAGATCAGTAGCATGCTGCTATTTGGGTTTTCGTTAGGTATTTGTGACCTGGATTGGCTACAGTTGGAAGAAGAAACTGGACTAGATGGACTATTGATCTGACCCAGTAGGATTATTCTTATGTTCTTAGGATCAAGGCTGAGTTTACCTAGGAATTCATTCTGAGATTCAGTGATAGAAAAGGCTGTATTTTGATCACCAGCTTGGACATATGTATTTTTAAAAAATAATTCTGTATTCATTTTCAAGTCAATTAGAAGAACTATGATCAACTTAACTTTCCTTTCTGGTGGGTGAACTTATGCTCCAGCTACAAATATGAAAAAATGAATGCTGAATTCTTGGGGCATAGTAATGTATTTAATTTGGTGTGGGGCCCATTGGCATCTTTTATTGCTTCTATATAATTGTCATTTCTCTTTAAATTTTGTTTGATTTCCTTTCACATTCAGGGTGGGAATGCATTACTAGGTTATTGGAAGATTATATGCATTGGTATTTTTGTTTAATTAAGGTGGGGAATGATTGCTTTTGAATATTTGTAAGTTCAAAGTGCTTTTCTTGATTGTTATATGTTCAGCTACATGTGTATTTTACTGTCAATATTTGAAAATCAATAAAGATGTATTAAAAAAATTTTCAAATCAAGTTCAAAAGTGCATTAGAATTTACATACAAATATTATCATAAACAGCACTTACATTTGATCAATAACAATACAAAATATATTCCCCCCCTTCCACTATATCTAATCAAACAGAATACAAAATATGTGTGCAAATCAAATAGAAAATAAAGGCACTATACAACTAATCAGAGTTAACAAAATTCATTAATGGACCCCATGTTGTTTTAAATAGTTTATTATGACCCAATATATTTGATTCATTTTTTCATATCTATAACATAAACATAAAGTTTCCCACCAAAAGGAAAAATTAAGCCTATCCCAATTTTTCCAATTCTTGGTAATCATTTCCATCGCAATCCCTGTCGTAATGATTAGAAGCCTACTTTTATACTTGTCTAATGGAGGTTTAGTTTTCAACAATGTCCCAAAGATTACCACATCATAGGACAACGGAATCGATGTTTCCAGAATCAAATTAATTTGTCCCCATATTGATTTCCAAAAGTTGAGTATCAAAGGACAATAGAACAACAGATGATCCAGTGTCCCTATTTCAAGATGACAGTGCCAGCATCTACTAGATTTTGAACTATCTAACTTTTACAAACAAACTGGGATCCCAAAAATTCTATGTAACAAAAAGAACCAAGTTTGTCTCTTAGAGGCTGACGCTGTACATCTCATCCTCCAAGTCCAAATCCGTGGCCATTGAGTAGCAGAAATCTGCTGCTCTATCTCAATGCTCCAAATATCTTTCAGATTAGTTTTAGGCTTCTTATTCAAATATTCAGGTATTAATTTATACCACTTGGCAGCCTGATGGAAATATGTATTAATATTTCCTTTCTACAAAATTCTCTAGCTCTTTACTACTACTACTACTACTACTATTAATTATTTCTAGAGCACTACCAGACATATGCATTGCTGTACAGAGTCACAAAGGAGACAGTCCCTGCTTGAGAGAGCTTACAATCAGAGCAAATAGGATGCCAGCTGCCCCTCACTATCTCTCTTCACTTATCTCCCCTAATGATCCCTTCCGTGAGCTCCGCTCAGTTGGTAAGTCCCTCATATCTGTGCCCTTCTCTTCAATTGCCAACTCCAGACTCTGTCCCTTCTGCCTTGCTGCACCATATGCTTAGAACAAGCTGCCCGAATCCTTACGGCAGGCTCCATCTTAGGCAGTGTTTAAGGCCCATCTAAAAGCCCACCTCTTTGAGAATACTTTCGACTCCTCTCATCTTGGGTTCTGCTTCCCCAACCCTATATGTCATGTCTGTCTGTCCAAGATAGATTGTAAGCTCTTCCGAGCAGTCTATAAATGTCAAAATGTATAGCCCTGCAAATGCTTTTCAGCGCTATATAAGTGATAAGTAGTAGTAATAGCAGGTGTATAAGGAGAGAGGAGAGATACTGAGGGAGCTGCTGAACGAACACACATGTAGATTAGTAATAGGATGGGGAGCCAGTGAAGTGATTTAACAGTTCTGCCTTCTTCAGCTTATGCAGCCACATGTTTTACCTCAAATTGAACACACTTATTTCTTAAGATCGCCACTTCCTTGCACCATTCACTGAATGAGGCTACATACATTTGTTTTGCTAAAAACCTTTGAAGCTTATCTTATATCTCAGAGTGCTACCAAATGTGCTTATTGAAAAAGGGAATCTGTAAATGTGAAGTGTTGCAAAATTTTCAAAGCCTAAGTTCATTCAGTCGATAAAATAGTCTCTTATATTCCTATGCCCACCTTTAATTGATATCTGCGAGTTCTCAATGTTCTTTATTAAGGACTCTTTCTGTCAAGATGTCTGTTGATTAGTGCTTCCGCACATCTGACAAACCAAATACGTGAAAGGAACTTTGTAAAAAGACACAGTGCTCTGACTATCAAATGACTGCAATGGCATTTAGAAGGCTTGCTTTTGACGTTCAAAGGGTCAGGCTCTGGAATTCTTCATTTTCAGAGCCTAGGGTGCCATATGCACAAACTTTATACTTTCAAAGTTCAGTATGGAGCTAATTAAAAGTTATGCGCACAACATGGTCGGCATATCTTAGAGGGTGCTGCATGCCAGTTCTAATGTGTGAATATGAAAAGGCGGCATAGCCAGGGGAGGAGCAGTATTCAGCTTACCAGTCAAGATGTTTTCCTCCCCTCGCCAGCACCCTCACTTATAACATGTGATGATAAAGTGATCTACAACACTGGAGTTGCTGAATCTTCTTCAGTCTTTTTGTACTATTTGCAGGGCACAGACTGCAGAAGCCTGTCCAGCCTCAGCCTTAACTCCCCCATGTTTGATTTGGTGAATCTTTCAGCCTTTTGCCTCAGTTCCCCCTATGCTGGAATTACAGAATCTTTCTTCAGGATTGTCAGCCTCCTTGACTCAGCCAAGACCAGTGGATTGGCTGCTGATAAATTAGACTGTAAAACAATTAGCAGGTTTCTCAGAGCTTGTCAGTCTCTGGGCACAGGATTCTTGGTTTCAGTCTGATGTAGAAATAGGATGGGAGGTTTGAGGAGCAGGAATGAGGAAAAGGCAGAACAATGAAGTACTCCAGGTGCCAGGAAAGAAATGCAGAATTATTCTTGCATGAGGTCAGGTACTTGGTGAATACATGGTCCTATATGAAAGGGGTGGGGGGAGCTACTGTATGTGTAGCTGATGCAGGCAGGAACATGAGTGACCCTCAACAAAGGAACAGAGAAGAACACCCAAGGCAAGGGGAGGGGATGCAAGAAAGAAACCAATAGGAACAGAGCTTAGCACTAGGTAGCAGAAGAAAGGTCTCACCTTGCTGACTTTGTCAGGGCAAAGGTATAGAAATGACTAGGAAGTGAGAAGTGAGTCAAAGAAGTAAAAGCTTAGCTGAAAGGAAAAGGGAGGTCTTGCAGGAGGCAGACTACTAGAGACACATCTTGTACAGGTGAGCAGGGGGGTTGCAGCATGAGTGAGACTATATTGCCCACAATGCCTAGCTCACATATCCTGGCAAGAAGCAACTACAGCAATAACGTTCTGTGACGTTACTGAATTACATAAGGCATATCTTGGAGCTCTGACACAACCAGGGTAAGGCTGTCGGGGACAGAACAGCTATTCCAGTCAGCGCCTATTTTTTGGGCACTATACTATAACCCTTAGTATTCAGTGCATGGCATTGGAGCACCTAAGAGGAGGCACCAACTTATAGAACTACCTCCATAATGCATGGTAAATGTATTTTCTTTGCATTAACTGCATGGACAGTTGTTGGAAATGCCTTTAAAAGTAATTTGGGCAATGACTGCATGGTAAAGGCAAATCTTCAACGCACTTTAGGGTAAAGATCTCTAAACATTTTCCTTCTCTCTACTAATCGCATAACACGACAAGCTTTTTATCTGCTTTAGGAGAGAAAGAAATCTGTAATGTTCAAGACAGCATATTTCTATATACTTCTGATTCCAGTTTTTCTATCAGTGCACCTTGCTTTGTTTGAGCAGAAGTACTTTTTCTTGCATTGATCCTGTAAACTCCATGAGTTTCGTAAGGGCAAAGCAATTTATGCTTTCCCCCCCTAATATGTAGGGTAATGAAGCTGAAATAATGTCTTATTATTCCAGGCGATGCACCCTCTGCAGCTTCTATTAAACCTGCAGCCCTTAAATGTTCTGCTTTCTGTTTATTGCTAAACACTTCATTTTGATTCATTCCAATCAGGGATGAAACTAAAAGCTTCAGTGGTTCCCAAATCTATCTTGGAGGACCCTCAGCCAGTTGAGTTTTCAGGGATGAATATATATGAAAGAAATTTTCATGCAATGGAGGCAGCGTGTCTGATTCCATATATAGTATCCAAAAAATTGGCTCTGACTAGAACGATGCTTAGCGTGATTTTATAAGGTACGTGGACTAACAAAGAAAAGACAGAACTACTTCTCATAAACAAATGGGGAGGAAACAGCCCCAACTTCCAAATAACAATAAACGGCAATACCATGGAACCATCCAAGAATGGGGTGAGAAACCTAGGTGTATGGCTGGACCCAAACCTAGACATGACAACACAGATCCAACGCATAGTCAAAAACGCTTAGGGAAAACTCTACTGGGCTAGAGGACTGAAACCCTATCTCTCCTACCAAGTAATGTCCAATGTAGTAATATCCCTGGTACTCACAATCTTTGACTACTGCAATGCAACCCTGCTGGGTTTACCAAAATGCATGATCAGACAGATCCAAACAGTGCAAAATGCCGCAGCTAGGTTTTGCTAGGTAAATTGAGACAGATAAGCGCCACCTCACTACTAAACGAGTTACACTGGCTCCCTATTGAGAACCGGGTGAAATTCAAAATCTTATTGCTTGTGCACAAAACTGTTACACCTCTCAGAACCGCAATACCTAGCAGCCAGACTACAAAACCATACACCCCCTACGCGCTCTGCGCTCATGCCAAAAAGTCCTTACCACAAATACCCTCCCTCAAAGACATCAAATACAAAAGCACCAGGGCAAGAATGTTCTCGGTAATGGCCACAACATGGTGGAATGCCCTACCGAAGGAATTAAAGCTAGAAAAGGACATCGGAAAATTCAAGAAAGGGATAAAGGCTATCCTGTTCTCAGACGACTTCAAATGAAATTATGAAGTTGACAGAGGAAGCTAGAACTTTCAGAGATGCGTGCAAATAGATCATATTTAGTTAAAATGGCCAACCTCCTTAGAAGGTGTGTAAATATAGGGCTCCTTTTACAAAGGTGCGCTAGCGGTTTTAGCGCACGCCTGCCACTACCGCCTCTTTTTAAGCAGGCGGTAGTTTTTTGGCTAGTGTGTGCTATAGCGTGCGCTAATCATGTGCGTGCACTAAAAACGCTAGCGCACCTTTGTAAAAGGAGCCTATAGTGTACAGCTGCAACAGTAAACCTGACACATATGTGTATATACGTAGGACGATTGATTTGGTATAAACGTGTGCATAAAAGTAGGATGATCAATGTGCCAATAACATAAGTAGGATGACTGATTATGGCATAATCATGCCGATATTAATAACTCTGTTTAGTGTTTGCTCCCGCATTTTTATTCTAAGCCCTTTGGCAGGTAGGGGTTTTTAGCTGCTCTTTGTGTCATACAAATTTACATACACTTAGCACCTCTAGCAAGACTAATGTGGGAGATTTTATACTAGCTCATAGTTGTCGGTTCTTACATCAGTTTTTTTTTGCTCCAATTAGTCAGTTTTTTGCCAGCATTTCCGAGTGCTGCAATTGCACTTTCTTTTATTCTACCCGGACTAATTGCTTTTTGCAGCGTTTGTACCGCCTTAGCAGATCTAACATGGAAGCTAAGAACCATCAAAAAATACTTTGATGCAGCATCATTCCGTCTACTAGTACAATCTTCTATTCTAAGCATGCTGGATTATTGCAACATTATCTTCTTGGGATCTTTCAAGAAAACCCTTCAAAAACTCCGAATTATTCAAAATTCGACAGTACGTCTGATTTTCGGTTTAAAAAAATGGGAACACATAAGTCCCTATTATCAAAAACTTCACTGGCTGCCCCTCGAGGCTAGAGTTTTATTTAAATTCTCTTGTCTCTGTTTCAAATCAATCTTTGGTTTGGCCCCTATGTACCTGGTCTCCCACTTCAATTTGGGTTGCACTATTAGGCCCACAGGTAAATTCCACATATTTACCCACCCAACAATAAAGGCCTGGCGTTACAAAAGATTCCTGGACAGAACTCTAGCCTTCCAGGCAGGTAAACTGAACGACTGTCTGGGTAACATTATCATGCTCTCCTCATCCTATCTAGGTTTTAGAAAATTAGTAAAAATGAAACTGTTCAACCAATTTGTCACTTAGAATTTTGTTGTTCATTATCTCTCATATTCTGTATACTGAATTCATTGCTTCTACACTGTAACTATGTCGCTGACTGTCCAGCCTTTCTTATTTGTTCTTGCATTCAATGTATTTGAATTCATTAATTCTATATTGTAACTATATCGCTGATTGTCCAACTCTTCTTATTGTAAACCGCCTCAAACTACCATGGCTTTGGCGGTATATAAGAAATAAATTATTATTATTAACATTTGCTTTTATAGAGAGCTCTGTATCTCCTGATTATGGATACACTGCTTTTAACAGTTTTTATAGATGTTTGTTACCCCTCTTTTTTTGTTTTCATTGAATATTTCCTGGATTGTTTGCTTTCAGTTGGGTTTAAACCGCTCACTTTTTAGCAACCCCCCTTCTTAGCATCCCTGACATTTACTTTTACAGAGAGTTCTGTATGTCCTTATTATGGGTGTACAGCCTCAGCAGCTGTTTCCATTGGTTTATTTTACTCTTTTTTTGTTTTTGAATGTTTCCCGGACTGATTGCTTTTCAGCGTTTGCACCGTCCCCTTTTTAGCAGCTCTTACATTTGCTTTCATAGAGAGCTCTGTATGTCCTTACCATGGATGTACACTTTCAACGGTTGTTTTATGTGGTTTAGTTTTTTACAGCTTGTACTACGTTTTTCCCAATATTATATAAATCTGAGTTTTAGCGCTAAATGGATCACGATTCTAAGGAGTAGATGTTATGTGAGATTTCTTTTAGAACGGTATGTCATGTTTTATACTTGCTCTTACCATGTGAGATCATGCTCGTTATGTTATTAGAGTGTTTTCTTTTATTGATTTTTCTAATTTTTATTTTAACTTAGTTTATTTCCGACTGGCATTTTTATCCACATATTTTTCCATAGGACTTCATAGGGTATGTATTTACCTTCCAGATTCTGTATCCTGCGCTTTCTTTTAGAGCTTTCTTAGCCACAATTAGATTGCCCTTTCAAAGTGGTCCGTACACATGTTTTAGTTCGGCTGGATACAACAGCACATGTTTTTCTTTTTGAGCGTCCTTTCTTTTTAAGTGTTATTACCTTCTTTTTGAGTGTCATTACTTTCTTTTCAAGCATCACTACACTCTTAGGCACTTTGGGCTAGATTCACTAAGCAAACCGATCGTGTACCGATCAGTTTGCAACTCCTTTGCGACCTGATTTCCCCCCAACCCGATTCACTAACCTGGTGGCCGATCCGATCCCGATCCGTGCATTCAAATGAGGGGAAATGGCATGCAAAATAGGAAAGACGCGATTCACTACACTGGCTGGCTGATCAAAAAACAAGCAACTGGTGAGGACCAGTTGCTTGTGCTAAAACCCTGCTCTCTGCCCTGATTTTCCTGCTCTGGCCGCCCTGCTCTCTGCCCCAATCAGGCTTCTCTGCTCTCTGCCCTGCTCCACTGCACAGAACAAGCTTGTCATGCCCTGCTCTTGCCGCCCCGACTCTCCTGCTCTCTGCGAGCCCGTGGTTTTAACCCACGGGTTAAAAAGTGGGGCTGCACTGCAGGGAAGGCGGCAGAGAGCAGGAGAGCTGGGGCGGGTTTGAACCACTGAAGTCGGGGTGGCAATTGCAGGAGAGTCAAACTGCTCTTTTCGCTGGAATTTGTACGTGGGCAGACCTGCACGGGAGGGAGCACCGGGCCGAACGGCGGGAAACACAACCCAGGGAAGAGAACAGCAGCATCGAAGCATAAAATTAAGTTAAAAAAGAAAATTTGCTACAGGGCAAACGCATGCGCAGACAATCTGCAGGCAAAGTAGACGGTCTGCACATGTGTCGGGATCGCTACACAGCGATCCGTGTCATCTGATGGGGGCGTGTCTATGATCGCCCCCATTTGAATATTCTTCCTTCCTTAATCGATCGGCCCTGCCCGGATCGGACATGGATCGGTCACGATCAGGCAGGTTAGTGAATCAGGCCTTTTGTCATATTTCTTTCCACCCAGTTACTGGGTCTCCACCTTTTTTCTCACATGCTACAATCTTATCACCAGTTTCTCATCATATTTTCACTGGCTCCAATTACATATTGATGTATCTTACCACCAGTCATCACATCATTCATTTCTGCACAATACCACATTAAGCATGACATCTCATTCATTTCAATTATCACGCACTATCTAGTGATGCCTTTATGCACACAGGATACTATGGTATGAAACTCATTATAATATTATTCGTAGTACCCCTGAAGAAGATATTCTGTCGAAACATGGACCGTGTTAAAAAAAAGGGTCCAGGGTCCAAAGCTTTAAAGCGGACTGCGTCCTAGAGATTTTTATGTGGTTTGCCAAGTTTTAATATTATTTAATATTTTAATATTATTTAATATTAATAAAGTCCATCTCAGGAACATCATTTCTCCACATTGTTTTTTGTTTCTTCTTGGAGTTGTCTGTGGAGATCATTGAGTCAATTCTCTTGTTTTCGGCTGTATGGTAAACCACATAGAGCTCTGTGTAACTCTGTATGGTAACATCTCTACAGAAGCTCATGTAAACCGCTCTGAATTGACTCCCAGTCATTAGTAGCGGTAAAGAAACTCAATAAACATAAACATAGAATTGTGCTAAGCGCTAGCGCATTGCATAACTTTTAGGCGTAGCTAAAAATCAGGCATATTCTATAGCATTGTATATAAGTTTTATAAATACCCACAATCCTCCCTTCCCCTTCCCCTTCCCCTTCCCCTGACCATGCCTTCTTTTCTAACTCTTTAATTGGCAGATGGTGAAACGGCTGCTTTATGTATGTTGATGTTGAACGAGAGCAATGGTGCCAAGTAAACAGGCATTTGGAGATGCAGCTCTCCCATAAGAACTATAGAAGACACATGTTGCTTCTGAGCAACAATTACATTAAATTACATTAGGTATTTCTATTCCGCCATTACCTTGCAGTTCAAGGCGGATTACAAAAGAATTATCCAAGATGTATTACAACAAGAACTTACAAAAAAAAAAAATAAATTGGTCATTTTCAAAAAGAGTGAGAAATGGGTAAGGTTATTTGTTTGGGGTAGTTGGCTTTAGTGAGAGGTGGAGTTTGAGACTTGCGGTATTATTTCTTTTTTCAGAGTTTTCTTGAAGAGTATGGTCTTTATTTCTTTTCTAAAAGTCTTGTAGTCGAGGGATGCCGTCAGTAGATTGGCGATTTGGTTGTCTAGTTTGGCTGCTTGAGTGGCCAGGAGGCCATCATATAGTTTTTTCCGTTTGATCTCCTTAATTGGGGGGTATGAGAATGGGGTGTGAGTTTTCCTATGTCTGGTTGCGGTGTTGTGGATGAGGCGGTTATTCAGGTAGTTTGGACTGTCTCCGTATAAAGTTTTAAATAGTAGGTAGTAGAATTTAAATTGTATTCTTGCTGGGATCGGAAGCCAGTGCGATTGGAGATATGCTTCTGTAATGTGATTATGTTTCTTTAATGAGTAGATGAGTCTTAGTGCTGTGTTTTGGATAGTTTGTAGTTGTTTTGTTATGGTTGTAGGGCATGGGAGGTAGAGGATATTACAGTAGTCAAGTAGGCCTAGTATTAAGGACTGAACTATGAGCTGGAATTGAGTTTTCTCGAAGAATTTCCGAACTTGTCTTAAGTTTCTCATAACTAAGAATGACTTTTGTATTGTTTTATTGATTTGCGGTTGTATGGTGAAGCATCTGTCGATAGTTATTCCTAGCAGTTTTAGGGTGGTTTGAATGGGGTAGTTGATTGCGTTGATTTCAATGTTGGTTATGGTTGGTATTTTGTTGTTTTCTAGGAGGATGAATTTTGTTTTATCTGGGTTCAATTTCAGTTTGTGATCTTTCATCCAGGTTGCTATTGATTTTAGTGTTTGGTATATTGTGTTCGTCATGGAGAGTTCAGGTTGATCGAAGGGTATGAGAATGGTAATGTCATCGGCATAGCTGTAGGAGGTTATGCCTTGTTTGTACAGGTGAGAGCTGAGGGAGGTTGTATAGAGATTGAAGAGAGTCGGAGATAGAGGGGATCACTGTTCCCTCTAAGCTGAGCAGGTGTCCTCCAGCTGCATTGCTACCACTAGGGGGTGGAATATTTTCAGTCGCTAAGAACAGGTATGTTCCCTGAAGTCCTGCAGAACTTGCCTGTCCCTCACAATTGAAAATGTGACAGTAAAACAACACCCTCTACTGGTGAGACTGTGGGTGAAGGACTCCTGCTCAGCTTAGAGGGCAGGGGATCCTTGGGGAACTCCGCAGGGGTTTGACCAAGGTTCAGATTTTTGTTTGTCTGATTTTACTCTACAGGTTCTTGATTTAAGGAATCCTTCAAACCATGTGTATACTTTATCTGTGATACCTATTGTATCCAGGATTTGTAGTAGAATGTTATGGTCCACCAAGTCGAATGCAGCGGTAAGGTCTAGTTGTATGAGCATCATTTTTTTTCCTGTGCTGAGTTGTTGTCTGGCTGTGTCCAAGAGAGATCCTAGTAGTTTCTAAAGCCGGATTGTGTGGGATGGAGTATGTTATGGTTTTCTAGGTAATTGGAGAGGAATTTGGCAACTAGTCCTTCTATTATTTTGACGTAGAGTGGAATAGAGGCAATGGGTCTGTAGTTGGCTGTTTGGTCTATCGGTCCTTTGGGGTCTTTGAGGATCGGGGTGATGATGATTTCGCTGAAGTTGGTAGGGTAGTGGCCATTTATTAGCGACATTTGTATCCAGTTTAGAAGAAGAGCGCAGAATTTTGTGCTGGATGTTTTTAGGAGATATGGTGGACAGTTGTTGAGGTCACAGGATGCATGGCTGTATTTTTTGTAGTATTTGTTGAATTCGGGCCATTGTATGTTGGGGAATTGAGACCATATTCCATCTGCTGCAGTAGAATCTCTATCTATGGGGAGAATTGTGAATTCGTTAGGATGGGTAGAGGTGTCATTGAGGGTAGCTCTTGCATTGGTAATTTTATTTTAGAAGTGTTCTGCTAATAGAGTGGCTGAGGGGGGTAGTATTGTTAGTGGTCAGGTAGGGCTTGGTGTCGGTTAGGGTTTTTAGAATTTGGAATAGTTTACTGGTGTCTTGGGTTTCAGTGCCTATTAGGTTGGTGTAGTGTGCTTTTCTCTTGTCCTTTAATTGCTAAATAAAGGGATAATTCGCACATTAGAACTGGTGCATACTTTTTATAGAATCACGCTTTCCAAGTTGTGTGCGTAACTTTGAATTAGGGGTAATTAATATTGATTATGAGGTGTTAATTGCCAATTAGTGCTAATTAGGCCAATTCATTATATTGTACGTGCAAATTGACTGTCCACCCTGATTTGCACGTACAACTTAAGATGCCATATACAGAATTTGGGGGCGTGTGTACAAGTCTATTTCATGAATATTTACTGTGAATATCCTGAAAACCTGACTGACTGGGAGTCCCCCAGGACAGGTTTGGGAGCTACTGCTTTATTTACTTCCTGTTGGCTCATGCATCATTTTTGTACTTTCTTCTGAAAAAAAAAAGATTCTTGTATATATTAATTTACATAATCTATATATTTACATAAAAGCTATAAATCGTAATGTTTCCTATAAAACTTATGAATCTGACTCATGAATCTGACTCAAAATTGAACAAAATAATTTCATATTAAATTTATGGCTTGAGCACAAAATTGAAAAGAAAAAGAGACTAAGATCAAATGAAATATGAAAACAGAGTAATACTGTAAATAACAGTAGATAAAGACCCACATGTTCCCTTCAGTCTGCCCAAGGTAGCCAGAGCCACGCCTGCCACTCTATGGGCCCCAACCACTCATGCTTAAACACTGGTTGTCAAGTCTCCATCATGTCAGCCATGATGGAGTTTTGATTATAACCTTATACAGTATCATCCCCAAATATTGCTGACAGTATTGTATTCAGCTTACCAGTCAAGATGTCTTCCTCCCCTCCCTTGAGCTATACAGCATCCTCACTTGCAGCATGTGATGATAAAGTGATTTACTACAACACTGGCATTGCTGAATCTTCTTCAGTCTTTTGCTATTTGCAGAACACAGATTGTAGAAGTCTGTCCAGCTTCAGCATTAATTCCCCCATGCTGGATTTGGTGAATCATTTTCAACCTTTTGCCTCACTTCCCCCTATGCTGGAATTACTGAATCTTCTTTGGGATTGTCAGCCCCCTTGATTCACTCAATACCAGTGGATTGTCTGCTGATAAATTAGATTGTAAAACTGGAATTCTTGTATATTGAGACCAAGAACCTCTGATCACTAAAGCTCTTACATAATCTGTCACTTTTGTTGCAGACTGGGATCATTCACTGGAGACTCTACAGGGTGGAGGGGCCCAGAGGGAGAGTGGTCATTCCTTGAAACTGAAGATCAAGGAAAGAGAGGATACTGTACCTACTCCAGAGTGCTCTGATTAACAGGAAATGATGTTGGATGCTGGTGGTGGCAGGGGGGAGAGGGTGAAGCTATGATGGCTACATCAAGACTTCCAAAGCCTTGACTGTCTCTTCCTCAAGGACGACCCTGTTCAAGGTGGGACCAGATTTCATCTACAGTAACATATGGATTTTAAAGGAAAATAGTGTTCATATAAATTGTTCTGCAATTCTTTTTATACTTGAAGTGTTTTAATCAGTTTTATCATTGACATTGAGAGGGCAGTTCTGTGGCTAGATGCCTATGTTAGATGCCCGTAATAGTGCTTACGCATGTTAGCTTCCTGCGTGTTAAGTGATATGGTGCACAAAAGCAAGGTGGCATACACATGGGTGAGATATGGGCATGTAACTTATAGAATACTATATGTTAAGTGCACTCTTGCTGCACTTAGGCGTGCTCAGTTATGCACCACTGCTGAGTTAAATGATGGAATGTGGGTGCCTAGCTACTGTTCTAGAATAGACCTTCATTTGTGACATCAGGGCGCATAACAGTAGACACCTACTTACAAAACTGTCACCTGGGAGGATAATTTCATACCAGATTGCCTAAACTGTGTGGTAGATGTATATACCTCAACCACCAATTTTCTTTTCTTTTCTTTTTTTTAAATCTTTATTCATTTTTATAAGTACAATAAGTGTGATAATACGTAAACACATTTGCACATTGAGAATATCACTTAATATTCAGCAATAATACCAATTATAAAATTTTATCTCCCTCCCTTCCCACCCCTTCATAATAAGTAATTAAATTACTTCATATAAGATGTTATACTTAAAATCCCCCTCCCCCTCCCTGAAAAATGAACTTTAAGAATTAAGGGAAAAGTAACAACTAATCATTACAAAATTTTGTTAATGGCTCCCACACATCTTGAAATTTCCTTATATGTCCTTGCTGTGTTGCTATTACTCTTTCCATTTTATACATATGACATAATTAATTCCACCAAAAATTATAAACCACCAATTTTCTAAGAAAAAGTATGCCCATACCCCTTTGAAAATTATCGCTATAAACATGTATATTGTTATTTGCTTTTTAGTATGCACAAATTTCCCATTTTGTTTATAAATACAGCTTCTGGTTCTGTGGGTTTATTAACTGTAAATGTAGGTGTTTATTTTGAAGTTAATGAGTTGCTTTGGGAGGAAAACACAGTTTTTGGCACATTGATACTTTTACATGGTATGAGGGTGTGCAGTGGCGTTATAAGGGGAGGCAGTCCGCCATGTGCGTCGTCTTGGTGAGGATGCAGGCACCCGTCCTCCTTGTTGCCCTCCCACTCCTTCTCTGCCCCTCCCCACTGCCACGCATGCACGCCGCTTCCCTTTTCCCTTACCTCTGTAACATTCCTGGCGCAAGCAGTAACCCCCAACCTGCTGTCGCACCAGCGTCAGCTCTTCCTTTGACATCACTTCCTGGACCCGCGCCTAGGAAGTGATGTCAAAGGAAGAGCTGATGCTGGTGCGACAGCAGGTTGGGGGTTGCTGCTCGCACCAGGAGTGTTACAGAGGTACGGGGGAAGGGAAGTGGTGTACACATGGCAGGAGGGGGTGGGAAAGGAGCGTGTGGAGGTGGGCAGAGACAAGGGCGGAGAGGAGTGCCTCTTACCCTCGCTACGCCACTGAGGGTGGAAGTGGTCTTAAGGAACACCCCTTTACCGAGCCTGCAGTTTAGCCACCTTATGACAGATGGCACTAACTTGATGAATCAGAGGCTGAAACAGAGCCACTGTAAGAATGTTAAGATGTCTGGCCGAGAGAATAGAACTCAGCAGTGAGCAGGGAGTAAAAGCTCTCTAGCAGAACAGAATAGGGAGACCCAGAGGAAAGCAGCAACACACACTGCAGATGCCTTCACCTATGGTTACCAGATTTTGCCTTTAAAAAAAAGGACATTTGGCCCCGCTCCATTCTGCTCTCGGCCCCGCCCCATTCCACTCACAGCCCTGCCTCGTTCTGTCCCCCAACCACGACCCCACACAAACCTCGGCTCCTCCACACATGCACAGATGCCCTCCAGACGCAGCCCCGATCGCAGCGCTTTTCAAAAGTTCTGGGTTTTGAAAAGGTGTCCGGACACCTGGACAGTTCTCTAAAAAGAGGACACGTCTGGGTAAATCCGGACATCTGGTGCCCTAAGTGAAGCCTTCACCCCAAAGCTGAGAAACGGCAACCACTACATTCAGGTAGGCCAAGTTCATCTTGGAACCTTGAGAGTTTGTGTTCTGACCTGGCTGGCCAACCTTGTGTATCTGCTAGAGATAACCATGGATCCAGGGACCAGGTCAGAGACCAGTAAGAAGTGAACCAAGAATCAAAATAGTTTTGAGCATTACTTCCTCCCTTCCTTTAAGAAAGGAGCCCCTTAAGAAATATTGTTTTCATCACTTGCTGAGTGTGTGTGACTTTTCTTACCTGGCTCCAAGGCCCGCCCTCGCTTACTTTACCACACATGGCAAAATTAAAGTGGAGTGGATTCCATTTTTCACATGCCTTTATTAAAAAATTAGATTTGATATTCTCTCACTCTGTCTCTGTTTTCCTCATCTTCAGCAATCGTTTTCTTTCATTCCTGTCATTAGCACCAACAGACAGACTTACCACCCAGTATCTCACACTCTCATTCCCCCTCCCCCAATCCTCAGCAATCTCCCTTTCTAAATTTCCCATCTCAAGTCTGTCTCTCTTATCCTCTGTCCTTAGAAACCTACCCCTCTCTTTTAGTATAAATCATGTTTTATTGGTGCACTATCAGTAAATTCACAATACAGCACAACAGTACAACAAGGTCGAGATCACCAAACGTACAACCAAACAATTTCCCCCCCCCCAAAGAATCCCCCCAAACCCCCCCACTCCTAATCACAAACTCCCACCCCAACCCGAACCCCCACCCTGAAGCCCAACCCATAAACTGAAAGATAAGAGAATGCTGAGCAAGCTGTGTTCTTATGCCGCTCAGCACGTAGTAAACAAGACAACCAAACCCCTACCACCCACCCACAGAATTGAGTCTCATCCTACCCAACTAACTCCACATACACCCATCCACCTACCCCTCTCTTTTAAATCCCTCCATCCTCAACCTTCTTCCTCTTTTTCAATCCCCTCTGGTATTCACAAATCTCAACTCCTTACTTCCCAACATGCCAGCCATATAATACTCCCAGGCTAGAGTTACCATATTTGTGCAGTCAAAAAAGAGGACATATGACCCCGACCCCACACTCTCCCACACCCAACCCACAATGCACTGCCCCCCACCCTCCAATGTAGCTTCTCTTTCTCTCACCAGTCCCCCCACCCAGGCTACCCCTGTACCCACGTACCTCCTCCAGCACTGCAATTTCAAACTTCCGGCAATGTTAGCAACATAATCCTGCTGCTGTTGGCCTGCCCTGGAAGCCTTCGCTCTGCAGCATCCTGCCTATGTGAGAACAGGAAATCACTACAGAGCGAAGGCTTCCAGGCCAGGCCAGGCCAACAGCAGCAGCATCATGTCGCTAATGTTGGCAGCTGCCTGACGTTTGAAATTGCAGCGCCGGAGGAGGTGCATGGGAACAGGGGAGCGCCATATTCATCTCCGAGGTGGAGGCTGGACTGGAGATAATGAGTCCAAAACCCAGACAAACTTCCTCCAGTCCAGGAAACCATCCAGACACCTGAACAGTCCTCTGAAAAGGGGACTGTTCAGGTAAATCTGAATGTCTGGTAACCCTATATCAGGCACCTCTCAGCTAGCCAGTGGGCTTGATATGCCTCTTCTTCATATTTATTGCTACTTCTCCTCTGCTGTCTTCAATGCACAACTTTCAGTAAGTTTGAGCGATACAGGTTAAGAACCCTCAGCTAGTTTTGTGGTCTTAGGTCTTGCAAGATTGAGATGATTAAACTAACACAGGATTTCCTGCACCACGGGGAAAGCCTTACAGTGAAGGCAGCAGAAAAGCTCTTTTTCTCTTCAGCTGAGGCAGCCAACTGCCAGGAGAAAGGGGGAAAGAAGCAAGTCTCAATCTAATGATGTCATCCAATTGGATTGTGTCGTATTGCACAAGGAAGATTGATTTCTGGGGGTTTTCAGTTATATAACTGAAAACCAGAAGCCCTATTTATAAAATATACACATAAATCCACATTCTTCGCCAACCCCTATGTTAGCAATATTTCTACTCAAATAAACCCATGTGTATACAGATGGTATATGCTTATTTTCAAGCACATATACGCTGGACAGTTTTATAAAAGATGATTTCTGCATGTAAAAACACTGTTTTGCCAGAAATGCCTTTTGAAATTATGCTGTGAGCTGGTATTCATTTTCAGTTTACTGTTTTAAAGCATAGGGGGCAGAATTCAGTAAATGACGCCCAAATTGCAGCATTGAAAAAAAATATGCACCATTTATAGAACAGCATGCACTCAACTTTTAGGCATCAGGATTTATACCAGCAGAATGCTGGCATAAAACTTGGCACATTAGTTAGAGGCAAACTCCCTGAATTCTATAATATTGCGTGCATCTTTAGAGAAGATCTCTGACCTACCCAGGTCACTCCTATGGGCGTGCTCCCTTTTCAGTTGCACACTAAAAACATGTACATGTGTGTCTTTATAGAATAGGGCTTAGCACGATGCCAGTGAAAATTTAATTTAATTAGCACCAATAGTTGATGGTTAGTACTCAATTATTGACACTAAAAGGCTCATTACTCAATCAAATTGCACGGGCAAATGGACATTTTTCTCAACAAACCCTTCCAATTCACTATTTTTTTAAACCTATTTTCTAGATCAGGGGTGTCCAATTTTTTGGCTTCCCTGGGCCGCATTGGCCCCAAAAAATGTTTCTGGGGCCGTGCAAACGCTGCAGCAAGACAGAGGAGGGAGCCGGCAAGACAGTAAACACCCAGAAGAAAACACTGCATCACCCTCGACCGGGGCCGCACAAAATACTTCACGGGGCCGCATGCGGCCCTCGGGCCACAGGTTGGACACCCCTGTTCTAGATGGATTTCTATGCTGTTCATCTGCACTTTGTCTAACTCTCAAGGGGAAGTATTAGAGGCATGGTGTAGATGTGACTAGGGCAAGCTTTTGACTTGGACATTTTTCTGCCATACTCGAACATTGAAGAATTTGGCCATCTCGGGCTACACCTTTTTATCAATGAATAGGTGCTAAAAGGTGCCCAAACCAACCAGATGACCACTGGAGGATGTAAGCATGCCCCCCCACTACTCCCCCCCCCTCACACACTCCCCCAGTGGTCACTGATCTCCTCCCACTCCCCAGAGATGTGAATGAAACAAGTACATACATGTCTATATGACAGCTTCAAATGTTATGGCCAATCCTACTAGAGAAGCAAGCAGTTTCTTAGAGTATCCCAGTATCCTGTTTCCATAGTGGTCAATCCAGGTCACAAATAGTAGCAACATTCCATGCTACCAATCCCAGGGCAAGCAGTGGCTTCCCCCATGTCTGATCTTACCACATACTCTGGTAACATGTTCCAGATCTTAACTATTCTTCAAAATATTTCCTTCTATTGGTTTTAAAAGTATTTCCCTGTAACTTCGAGTGTCTCCCCTAGTCTTTGTGATTTTTGATGCGAGTAAAAAAATCGATCCACTTATACCCATTCTTTACCACTCCGGATTTTATAGACTTCAATCATGTCTCCCCTCAGCTGTCTCTTTTCCAAGCTGAAGAGCCCTAACCTCTTTAGTCTTTCTTCATACTAGAGGAGTTCCATCCCCTTTATCATCTTGGTCGCTCTTTTTTGAACTTTTTCTAATTCCGCTATATCTTTTCTTAGGTATAGCGAACAGAATTGAGCACAGTACTCAAGGTGAGATCGCACCATGGAGCGATACACAGGCACTATCACATTCTTAGTTTTATTTACCATCCCTTTTCTAATAATTCCTAGCATCCTGTTTGCTTTTGGGCAGAAGGTTTTACAATGACACGTAGATCTTTTTCTTGGGCGCTGATCCCCAAGGTGGCCCTAGCATCTGGTAACTATGATTTGGGTTATTTTTCCCAATGTGCATCACTTTGCATTTGTCCACATTACATTTCATTTGCCATTTAGATGCCCAGTCTTCCAATTTCCTAGGGTCCTCCTGCAATTCTTCACAGTCTGCGTTTTAACAATTTTGAACAGTTTTGTGTCATCTGCAAATTTAATCACCTCACTTATCATTCCAATTTGCATATCAAAATGTTAAATAGCACTGATCCCAGTATAGATCCTTGTGGAACTGCACTATTTACCCTCTTCCGTTGATAAAAGTGGCCATTTAACCCTACCCTCTGTTTTCTATCTGATAACCAATTCCTAGTCCACAACTGAACATTGCCTCAGGAGCCTCTCATGAGGAACTTTTGTCAAAAGCCTTCTGAAAATCTAGATACACTACACCAACTGATTCACTTTTATCCACATGTTTATTCATACCTTCAAAGAAGTCAATAAGATTAGTGAGGCAAGACCTCCCTTTACTGAACTTATGTCCCATTAACTCATGTTTGTCTACATCAGGGGTCCCCAAAGTCCCTCCTTGAGGGCCGAATCCAGTCAGGTTTTCAGGATTTCCCCAATGAATATGCATTGAAAGCAGTGCATGCACATAGATCTCATGCATATTCATTGGGGAAATCCTGTAAACCCGACTGGATTCAGCCATCAAGGAGGGACTTTGGGGACCCCTGGTCTACATGTTCCACGATTTTATTTTTTATAATTGTTTCCACTATTTTGCCCAGCACTGAACTTAGGCTTCTCCATCTGTAAATTTCTAGATGACCCCTGGAATCTTTTTAAAAATTGGGGTAACATTGTCCACCTTCCAATCCTCAGGTACTATGGATGATTTTAGTGACAGGTTATAGATCATTAACAGCAGATCAGCAATTTCATGTTTGAGTTTTTTCAGTATTCTGGGATGTATACCACCTGATTCAGGTGATTTATCACTCTTTAACTTGTCAATTTGGCTTAGTACGTCTTCCAGGTTCATCAAGATTTCTTTCAGTTTCTCTACATCTTCACTGTTGAAAATCATTTCCTGTTCAGATAGATGTCTTATATCTGCTTCCGTTAAGACCAAAGCAAAGACGTAGTGCCCCTTTTGCTTTTTGATCATCCAAATGTCTCATGGATTCCCTTTCAAGTTTTCTGCTTCTGATGTACCTAATTCCACTATACCCACATATAGTGTCACCTGGGCATAAGGGCTATTGGTGTGGTGTAGAGTTGGGTACATTGAGTTTTGGGTAGGTTTTGGAGGTCTTACCATACAATATAAGGGGCTATGGTGAGATGTGTACCTGGGATGTTTTATGCGAGGATCACTGCAGTGCCCCCTAGGGTGCCCCACTGCTCTGCTGGGACATCCATGTGGCCAGTTTACTAAGAATGCTGGCTCCTCCTACATTCTAGTGGCTTGTTCTGTGCATTTTTGTTTTGGATGTGGTTTTGTTTTGTTTTGTTTTTTGAAAATGGTTCAAAAAGATAGAGACACTGAGCACAAACACATCAACTTAAAAAAAAACAAGATAGATGTTTTGCAGTTTTTAAAATGGGCATATTTGGTAATGGATTTTTGTGCATCTTCCACAAAACATCTAAATTCAGATTTAAACTAAACTAAAACTTAGTTTTATAGACTGAATCATCAATCAAAAGGAGCTCGACTCGGTTAACAATAATGTAATACATAAACTTGTCAAGGAAAAGTAGACTGAAATAGTTAATTTCCCCTCTGTATATACACATGGGTGAATTTAAAGTAGGGAAAAAGGTTGGAAGCTTAGCCCTAATTTTCAGCACTAGGCTAATAATCTAGGCAAATGAATGGCAGGTTCATATTTATAAGACAAACTTTTATATACTCCTAAATTAAAATAAATTTTCAGCTGAGAACTTAGACCCCTTTGGCTGAAAACAGGGCATCAATTTAGAATCCTAACATAGGAGACTGACCCCGCCCCTTCTACAAAACCATGCAAGCGCTAGTCCATACAGTTCCTATGAGCTACGGAGCAGCGCAGAGCATCAGTGCGCCGGTTGGTGCTAAAAACTTTTTGTGCGGTTTTTGAAGGGATGCATTTCTGAACCAGGGCACGACGATCTGCTCACTGGCCAGGACAGCACACTGACCTAAGGCCTCCTTGTGTTTGGATCTGAGGCCTTGTGTGGAAGTATGGATTCTTTCTCATTCCCTGCCACGCCAACATTCTATTAGCAAGGAAAATGCTAGCACCTTGTGAGGAATGCTGAGGCATTCCCTCCTCCCTTCCTGTCACATGTTAACCTGACACAGGTTTACCCTTATCTTATCTCTTATCTTGTTTAAGCATCCCTTATATGGGCAACAATCAGACTTTGCCTATGTGCAGGCCCTGAGTTTAAGGCTAATCAAGAGAGCTTAAGGAGCATGCATTATAACCTTTGGACTGTTACATGCTATAGTAAGATGTCAGACATATTAGAAGTGTACACATTGGGAATCTTTATTGTAACTGTTATATGTATTCAGATGTCACATGAGATAGTAGCTTTGAGAAGCACATGAAATATGTAAACAAATGAGTTACCTTGCTATAATCCTCCCTGTAAATGCATGATGAAATTATAACCTTGTAGAGCATTAGCTAAGTAATTAATGGAGCTAAGATTCTCAATAAAAGGGTGAGAAACCATCCATTAAGGAGTGCCTCCATCCCGACTCTAAGACTGCGTGTGTGTGTTTCCTGTGTGACATCCCTACAGGTTTTGTAAAGGGATGGGGGGTTAAATTTGGGAGCTCAGGAGTCAGTTCTATAAATTGGTGCTTCAGTTTAGGTGCCCAAATGAAGTGCATTTAGCTCCAATTCTATAATAGCATCCTGGCACCAAGACTCTATTATAGAATACTAGTGTAAGACGGCATTGGCATGCCCTGTGATTGGCAAGTGTAAGTTGTCATGCCTAGGTGCGCCAAATGACACAAGTAATTTATAATATTCAATAAACTGGACACTGCCCATGTGTATGATCCCCTTACAGTTAGGTGCCTGTCAATTAATGGCACCTTTAATGCATATAAGTGGAGAGCACCTCCAGGTACCTGTTTATAGAATTGCCCCGATTGGTTTTGTTTACATATCCAGACTCCTTTCCATACTTACAATCTGCGATATGGAATGGACTACCTCCTCAGATTAGATCATGTTTATCTCTTCAGTTCTTTTGCAAAACCTTTAAAAAAAACTCTGTTTCATTGCTTTTTAGTTAATAGCTCCAATGAATGTTAATGGATCTTTCTTTGTGATCTAGTTACATAAACCGAATCGAGCTCCTAGGAGATGATTCTGTATATAAGACTAAGAATTAGATAACATTAGATTATTATGATGTCATGATTTGCATCAGTTGAAGAATTCACTATGTTTGAGCTTTAATCTTCATCTGGAGCTTCAATAATGGAAACTGCCCTCTATGGAAAGTGGGGATTTCCAGTGCTTCTTTCCCGGGTTCTATTCCAGCGCTTGCTCCTTTTTTTGTACCCAGTGTTTTAGGCTGAGGCAAACAGTATTCCTTCAATGTTTTAGTCAGTAATTTGATTCTATACTATCCTATTTTATTTATTTATTTTTTAGCCCTGTCCTAGGGTGGGAAATACTGGAAGTCTTGCAGCTGAAGGGGTGACTCCTCTAAGGTGCATTTTCAATGGGTTTTTTGTTGGCTGGCAGTGCCTGCCATATGTAATGACAATGGACTTCCTTATCCTGAATATTTCTCTTTCATAGGTGTTTGCTATGAGAGACTTTGGAAGACTAAATCTTCTCAAAACCCGGGTTGGCAAACAGGAACAGAAGCTGGGTAATGCATCATTGACAGTTTAAATTGAGAACAGGACAGACACTAGGGGTCTGATTCTCAAAATATAACGCCAGTTTGTCCATTAATACCATATCAGTGTGCACATACTGCTCAAAGGGCTGTAGCACTGGAATATATGTGGCCAAGGTGGATGCAAATTGTATTTAAATAGAGTCAAACATATGTTAATGTCTTCCAAATGCTCAGAGAACAGCGCATAAACAAACCTTGCTCTTACTGCTAGAAAAATACCAGCTTGGAACTGATGAGAGAAGGTTTGAAGAGAGGATTTCTTTTAATTTCTAATTTAAAATCAGCTTTTAAGCATTGGTGCCGAGAACCAAATGTGCACGAGTTCAAGCAAACCCGAAATTCAAAGCACACATTGGCGCTTGCTTTCTGTGCTTAAATATAAGCTTTCCAAGTAAAAAAAACAAAAAAATTGAAAAGCTTATATTTAAGGGTGCAGAAGAACGGCACGCTTCTATGAACATAAGAACAGCCATACTGGGTCAGACTAACGGTCCATTTAGCCAGTTGCCTGTTTCCAGCAGTGACCAATCAAAGTCACAGTACCTGGCAAAACCCAAATAGTAGCAACATTCTATGCTACCGAATCCAGAGTAACCATCAGCTTCCCCCATGTCTGCCTCAATAGTATGCTATGGACTTTTCCTCTATGAACTTGTCCAAACCTTTTTTAAACCCAGACACGCTAACTGCTGTAACTATATCCTCTATCAACAAGTTCCAGAGCTTAACTATTCTTTGAGTAAAAAAAAAAAAAATCCTCCTATTGTTTTAAAAGTATTCCCATGTAATTTCATTGAGTGTCCCCTGGTTTTTGTACTTTTGGAAAGGGTGAATAATCGATTCAGTCGTACATGTTCTACACCAGCTTACAGAGCTGCGCTTACCGCAAAACTCTTCTCTGCAAGTCCCAAGCACGTTCATCCTCCTTGCTTTCACTTTTGCAGCACACATATAAGCACATAAGCAGTGCCTCTGCTGGGTCAGACCAGAGATCCATCATGCCCAGCAGTCCGCTCACGCGGTGGCCCATCAGGTCCAGGACCTATATAGTAATCCTCTATCTATACCCTTCTATCCTCTTTTTCTTCCAGAAATCATCAAATTCCTTCTTGAACCCCAAAACCGTACTCTGTCCTATCACACCCTCTGGAAGCGCATTCCAGGTGTCCACCACCCTTTGGGTGAAGAAGAACTTACTAGCATTGGTTCTGAATCTTTCCCCTCTCAATTTTTCCGAATGCCCTCTCGTTCTTGTAGTTTTTGAAAGTTTGAAGAATCTGTCCCTCTCCACTTTCTCTATGTCCTTCATGATCTTGTTAGTCTCTATCATGTCCCCTCTAAGCCTCCTCTTTTCCAGGGAAAAGAGCCCCAGTTTCTCTAATCTATCAGCATATGAAAGGTTTTCCATACCCTTTATCAATCGTGTCGCTCTTTTCTGAACCCTCTCGAGTATCGAGTATACCTTGAATATCATTTCCTTTGAGCATTGGAAAGCTATTTTACAGATTCTCCAGTGACATGGGTGGAGCAGAGAAAGTTGCACAAAGGGAGAACAACAGTATGGACAGAAAGCAAATGAGTGAGGGTAGAGACAGAGAGAAAAGCAGGAGACTGTTCTCTTGAAAATAAAAGATGAAAGAAGAGAGAAAATGTGTGCAGCCCAAGGCCATCTTCCTCTCCTCATGTGCTTCATCCTCACCAAAGAAGTGAGCCACAGGCTCCTATGGACCAGGGTTATCAGACGTCTTTTGAGGACATGTCCAAGGGTCTGGACGGCTTTTCAAAACCCAGCACTTTGGCTGGGTTTTGAAAAGCCTCCTCAAATCACATCAGGCGGGGAGGAAGTCTGTGCATGTGCGGATGCCACGCGATGACATCACATGCACCCGACAAGAGCAGGCAGCAGGGGCGGGGCTAGGGAAGGACTGGGGACGGGATTAGGGCGTTAGAGGGCGAGGATGGGTGGAACTGGGCGGGCCTGAGGGGCATGTCTAGGGTTCTGGATTTTCCGATTAGAAAATCTGGCAACCCTGCTATGGACACTTTCATGACATGACCAGGCCTGAGAAGTCTTGATGAGCAGAGAATATGAGCCTGGAAGAGTATGACGCAGTGGTTAAAGCTACAGCCTCAGCACCCTGAGGTTGTGGGTTCAAACCCACGCTGCTCCTTGTGACTCTGGGCAAGTCACTTAATCCCCCCATTGCCCCAGATACATTGTGAGCCCACCGGAACAGAGAGGGAAAACTGTTTAAGTACCTGAACAAATGCATGTAAACTGTTCTGAGCTGCCCCGGGAGAACGGTATAGAAAATTGAATAAATAAAAAATAAAATAGTACATAATACTAATGCCCTGACCTATGGTGTCACCCCAGTTTATTGGGGTTTTTTTTTCTTTTTTTTTAAATCTTTATTGATCTTCAAACTAAAATAGTGCAATACAAACAAAAGAACAATAAATACTACATACATTGCACTATTAACTATACAGGTAACATATATATCAATCAAATCCTCCCACCCTTCCTTCCTTTATTAGTAACATAACATAGGACATAATATATAATGATAGAATTAAATTACCCAAGTGTAACCATCAAAATTTATTTCCCTCCCCCCAACCCCCTACCCTGGATGTGTAAAGGTAAATAAGAAGGAGAAAAGATAAATAAACATTATTATAAATTCACAAATTTAGTCAATGGGCTCCACGCTTTATTAATGAATTACTAAATCCCCTACACTCTGTGTTCATTCTTTCATATCTGTATGTAGTACACACATTCATCCACCAAAAAGTGTAACTTAGTCTGTCATGGTTTTTCCAATTACTTGTGATCAATTGGATAGCTATACCTGTCATGATCATAAAAAGACGGCTCTTATATTTGTCTAAAGTGGGTTTTTCTTATGCTTCTTTCTTAAGAGATATTTTGACTAAATAGTAAAAAAAGCCATCAACTTTCCTCACATCAATGATCAGAAATCAATCTTTTCCCAGTTAAAATTGCCAGTTACAATTCAGGACATCTGTATTAGTGAATCATAGGTTCAAGGGTCATCTGCTTATGAAGAAACACCTCTAGTGATATGACAAGACATAATTACAGATGAGGAAAAGTATCAGTGCGTCTACAGCTTAATGCATAAAAGCGTCTTATGGCTACTGGTTCCAGTCTGCTGAGTTTTTTTGGGGTTTGTTTGCTTTTTGACAGATCCAGGAAAAATCTAAAGAGGATCTGCAAATAATCCACTGAACATTTAGTTTGGCACATTTTGTTTTCCAAACAATTTGTGAAACATTTCTGAAGTTTTTTATAGACTTGCTATAAAGCATTACATATTCTCATTGGACACTTGTATTCCACAAAATATGACTCAGAGTTAAGCAACCCTCATTGTGCTGGCAACCAAGAGCTTGGATACTTTGTTCTACTGACAGTTTTCTTCACCTATAAGCCAGAAATCTAAAGACCTGTCTATATGTTGATAAACACTGATCTAAGTGTCCTACTCTGTGTCTGCCATCGGGAGGTGTATCACTATACCAGCCACTAAGGCCAAAAACCTTTTGCTTCATTTCTTGTTGAGGCTCTAGCACCCTCCACTTGCTGGCAATCAGAATTTGGGAAGTATCTTGTCACATCAACCACATCTTTAGGGTCCTTTTGTACCAGCATGTATTGAAAATCTTTCCTATAAATACAGTCCAGAAGCTAACTAAATTAACATCATATTATTTTGAAGTTTGGAGAAACTGACAGATATACCCTATGGTTATTTTGGCCATCCCTAATGCATCTTGGTAAGGCACCTTAGTCTTTGCTTCTCCAAATCCCATTCCATTGACCTTTTAATGGATGGGGGGGGGGGGGTGGAAGAGACAACCCCCTTCTTCCAGAAGTGTAAATGTTTTCAGCCACAGTTCTGCATTTTGACCACTAGAGGTTGATGGAGTCATCTGAGCAGACAATAATGCAGTTCCAGCGGTCTCTCTGTGGTTATTAAGAGATGCAGTATTAAAATACAAAATGATGTGAATGCTTCGCTGATATTTTTGAAACACTCTTTTTATGTGAAAAATAAGAATACCCCTCTGGGAACAAGGAAAAGGGCATTTGGCCCATCAAGGCCCAGCTTTAAGTCTGACACATGGTGGTGTGATTCATCCTTCTCATCTGTGCTGCAACATTCTCTCAGTGTCGGAGCTTTCAAACCTTTATGAGGTTTTAGAGCTGCTAGGCACGGCTGTGCCCTCCACAACTCCCATAGATCTTGCATGCGAGGCAGGAAAGACCATTCAAAGAAACAATATCTTTTCACACACATTCCTCAGCCGACAGTCAAACATTTTTGCAACAGTTTTTCCCCCCCCATTTCTGCAGTATAGATGTCTGGTGTGTGCATGCATTTAACGGTCTCTTAAACATCTAGGATCCGCATCATGCACAACTCTTTCTGTAAGGTCAAAGGTCAGTGTCTATCACATGAGCTGTGTTATTCAAGTAATAACATCTCTCTGAAATAAAGAGCCCATGGAAGGCTAACATGTTTCAGATTTGGCACAAATTCTAGAAAACACTTTTTTCAGTTAATGCATAATTAATAAAGTTATTTGCTGCATTTACTGTGATCGAGGCTAGTAATTTAGCTGAGTTTAAAAGTTCAAGTAGATCAATCCAGTAACCATTATTTAGATAAATATCCTAGTTGTCTGAACCTCATGCTTCTGGGAGTGTGCAGCATGGACTTTCCAAATTGGAATTTGGTAGGGACTTCAAGGAACCTGGACTGACCCCTGTCAGAGAATAGATGCTGGGTCAATGAACCATTGGTTTGACCCCGCTTGGCATGTCTCATGTTCTTGCTTGTTATGCTTTTCCTCTTCAAGATTCCTATGAGTTTGTTCCCTGGCTTCTGCAATCTCACTGAAAGCCCTTGGTCAGGACACCTGTCTCATTCTTAGTGCTTTCCATCTAGTAACTGCACTTTCTCTCTCAAAACAAGCTGCGGCATTTCTATATCACTACTAACCAGCAGCCATACACAGCTCTACAAAGATATACATAACAGATGGTCCTGGAACTTGCAAGTACTGTACTTGAAACATAAAGATTAGACTACTAATCTTCTAGTAATTACTTGACTGTCACAATCAGTATGCTTAAAAAGAGAAGGTTAGGCTAGAAATGTCAGCATAAAATTAGTTGTCAGGCCGCATGTGGCCTGCGGGCCATAGGTTGCCTACCCCTGCTCTTTACCATCACATTAAATTCAGTTTCTGGCATGGGTAGTTCCCTTAAATCTTCCTTAGTAAAGATTGAAGCAAATAATTAATTTACTCTCTCTGCTGTGGTCTTGTCTTGCATGAGAGCCTCTTTTAACCCATTCTAATGTACTTGAAATGTTTTTGTTATGATTTTTTCCCTCCATGGCAAGCTTCTTTTCAAATTCTATTTTTCCATTTCTTATTAGTGCTTTGTATCTAGCTTCCAGTTCTTATCCTGTTTCCTGTTTTCTGCACTTGGATCCTTTTTCAATTTTTTTTTTTTTTAATATTCTTTTGGCCATAATAGCCTCTTACCTCACCATTCAGTTGTGCAAGCTGTTACCTGACCTTCCATCTGTTCTAATATGTAGAATATATCTGGACTGGGCTTCCAAGATGGCATTTTTGAACACAGTAAAGATAGCCAAAAAAGTAAAGGGAATATCCCCACGCAAGGATTGGACCAAATCAAACAAAAGTAGGGGGTCAGACAGATAGCTTTTCCAGCCAATAAACTTTTATTCAAAGGAGACAAAAAACTCTTTAACTCCCATTTCTTTGTGAGATATTTTACAAAGGCCCTATCTTAATAAAGGTGTACTGGGAACCTCCAGGCTTTGCCTACTAAGTTTGATTATTCCCATTCAATATCCACCCAAATTGGACAGTGATAGATGCAATCTATTCTGGAGAATTTGAGATGTACCCTCGACTGATGGGTGTAATCCTTTTCCGATGGGTGCAAAAATCTCCATGGGTCTATCAGTCCCAGGATATCACATATGAGGGGTGTTCAATAATTTATCTACCTCAATAGGAAAGAAAAGTTTTCAAAAAAATGTTTTATTTTTCAATATAGTCCCCTTACACTTCATCCACTTTTTCTGCAATGACTTTCTTCTGTTTGACCTTCATACCAGGAGGACATCACAGTTTCCTTGACATCTTCATCACTTGAAAACCGCTGTCCACGAAGAGATTTCTTCAAAACTCAGAACATTAAATAATCCGAGGGAGCTGTAGGGTGGCTGGTTCATCTGTTGAAAGCTACATTCTCAGATGGCAGCTGTGATTGTCATGACATGTGCACCGGCATATTGTCATGAAGCAGCAGCATACATGTTGTGAGTTTTCCTTATCTTTTCTCCTTGATTGACTCCTATAAAATGATCATTGTGGTGGTGTAACTATCCCCGGTTATGGCTGTCTTTTCGCCGCCCCCCCAACCCTTTTCCTTTTGTTGTCTTCCTTTTTGTTCTTCCCCATAATAAATTGAAAATCTTTCCTTCCCTTTATAGCCAAATTGTGTTTGTTTTGTCATGGTTGATTTACCCTATTTGTCCTTATTGATTTTATAATTTTAACCCTTTTCACTGTAAATCGCTTTGGTTTAACAATCTTGTTAATAATTGCAGTATATCAAATAAAGTAACTGTAACCCACTTAATTTACCCAGGAAGTTTGTCGGTGTTGTTCCTGCTGTACAGTGCAGGGTACATGCCCCATAGTTGTGTTGGAATTGTAGCTGCCATGCAATGCAGGTTCCTTTCTCTAAGCTTGTGTTGTTCAAGTTTCAAGTTTAGTGTATTTTGATATACCGCCTTTCAAGCTGTCTAGGCGGTGTTGAGGTTCTAGCTGGCACTCAGCATAGGTTACTTTCCCCATGCTTGTGTTGTTGGGCTGTAGCTGCTGCACAGTGCAGGTTACTGTCTCCATTCTTGTTTTTTGGGTTGTAGCTGCTGCTTCTTTGTGTTATTAGGGTGGTAGCTGCTGTATAGTGCAGGTTGCTTTCCCTAATGTTTGTGCTGTTGGGATTGTATCTGCCTTGCATTGCAGGTTACTTCCCCATGAGTTCTTAGAAGTGCAAAAGTCATTACATAGCTGAAGTACTCAAGCTTGGTTTATTCCCTCTTGACTTTTAGAGATTCACTGCATAATGATGTTTATGCTCTCAATGTCCTATTGCTGTAATTCCAAATCATAATATAACCTCTTAAATTGTAAGTTGCCTTGAACCTGGATAGTCATAGAACGACCAAGAAATTAAAGATTAGATTAAATGAAATATTACATTCCTTTTTGAATTCCTGTACCTTTTTTTCTTCCAGCATCACTTTTAGGAGAGCATTAACCTTTTAGATGCCACTACTAGAAGGAATAGAGATATCGTATGTTTTCACATTTAAACCTTACAATTTCTCCCAAACAGTGTCACCTTAAACCTTTAAATCATATCCATATCCATCTTATGTCACCAGAAAAAGATGAACTTATTATCTACAGTACTTAAGTATGTGCTCCACTTCTGGAACACTAGCAGAAAGAACTGCATAAAATTTGAAGTGGAGCATATATTCAAATTATTTCTCAGGATCTATTGCATCAGTTTGGTTTAAACTTTGCAAATAAGAAGAGGCAGACAGGAATTGGAAAAAAAAATTGAACTAATTCATGTATTGAATACTAGAGGCCTGACTAATTCATTGGTTTTCCTTGTATATGCTATGATAGGGGATCTGCTCGACTTTCATTGTCATTCTGGAGATGAATTTGCACATTTACTGTAGTTGCTCACACACTTTGCCTGGTTCTATTATTTCACTAGCCTAGTGGTTAGAGCAGCTGCTTCAGAACCCTGAGTTGGTGAGTTCAATTCCCAGTACAACTCCCTGTGACTCTGGGCAAGTCACTTAACACAGTTTCATTGCCCCAAGTAAGCTTTTTTTCCTACAATACAAAAAAATTGGAAACTTGATGGACTAACCCCCTCTTCTATGAAACTGCGATAGCAGTTTCTAGCGCAGAGAGCCACGCTGAATGGCACGCGCTGCTCCCGACGCTCACAGAGCTCCTATGAGTGTTGGGAGCAGTGCAGGCCATTCAGGTGGCTCTCTGCGCTAGAAACTGCTATCACATCCAAGGGGGGTGGAGGGTTGGAGGGAGGGAAATAAATATTGATGGGGACATTTGGGTAACTTTATTCTTCATTTATATTATATAATATGTCATATTAGGTTATTATCATATGAAGGATTACTTAAAATTTTGAAAGATATATAAGTTACCTGTATAGATATTAGTGTAATTTATGTAATACTTATTGTTTTGATCATTTGTATGACACTATTTTAGATTAAAAATCAATAAAGATTTTTTTTTTTTTTAAAAGGAGGAGTAAGGGTATAGCCCTCAATGGAGACTACGTTGTTTAATTTGCATTTTTACAAAACGTTTCATATATACCACCCGCATATGTTCACTTGTAGAACGCTGGCAGCTAAAAGGTTAAAGGCATCCACTATCCTCTTTATGAAAGACTATCTCCCTGTAATTCCATATCATGCCCTCTAGTTCCAGAGTTTCTCCTAATTTGAAAAAGACTTGTTTGTTCAACAATTCTTTTCAAATATTTAAAGATCTGTATCATATCCCCTCTGTCCCTTCTCTCCTCTAGGGTACCCATATTTGGGACCTCTAAACTCTTCTCATATCTCTTCTGATGGAGACCTCTTATCATCTATCACTTTCTACTGTACCAACTCTTGTCTCTTTATTTGCTTAGCAAGATACAGACTTGCAAAACCAAACACAGTACTCCAAAATTAGGCCTCGCTAGTAACCTATAAAGCAGTGGTTTTCAACCTTTTTTCAGTTAGGATACATCTGACAGAAGATGCTAACATACGTGATACACTGATATATGACCTTCACGGATCTTTGGTCTGATACAGATTTTCATTGTATTCCTTATATTCACTCTTTTATGTGTAGCTTGTAATATTGAATATGTATAATTCTTATTTATATGAAATATACATTTTTAAAAATTATTTATCTCAAAAGAATGCCTTGGCGAATAGACGCCAACTCAAATTCATGTTTCTTGTACTGCTGCTTCAAGATTCAATTCCCCTGCAAAAAATGCAAGAGCCTGAAAAACTTAACATTACATAAGACAAAATTCACCATAAAGTAAAGTCCCACTTCTGATCTCCATACCTATTCTTTGAGTTGGCTTCGTGTTGAATACTATGGTACCTTGGGGTTTGAACAAAGAGGTGGAGTGGATGATGTTGGTTTAGGTCCTGTTTCTTCTGATTCGCTGTAAGAAGTCACAGGTCTGTGACATCACTGAAAATAAAAAGATACTGTGGCCATGTTTAAGTTATCTTGAAGAACAAAGACAACTTAAAGAACAGGTGTAGACTTCAGAAGATTTTGCTTTGTGGTGAATTTTGTCATATGTAACGTTAAGTTTTTCATTTTATTATATTTTTTGCAGGGGAATTGAGCCTTGAAGAAGCAGCCCATAAAATATAAATTTGTGTCAGCATCTACCATATTTCCATGGTATTCTTTTAAGATAAGTGATTTTAAAATGTATTTTTCAAATGAATGAGAATTATAAGTATTCAGTATTATAAGCTTCACATAAAAGGGTGAATATAAAGAATATAATGAAAATCAATGGACTAATGAGAAGATTACCATGGTCCAACATGGGAAAAAAAGAACTACAGTGGAACCTTGGTTTACAAGCATAATTCGTTCCAGAAGCATTCTTGTGACGTAAACCAAATTACTTGTATATCAAAGTGAGTTTCCCCATAGGAAGTAAGGGAAACTCACTTGATTGGTTCCACCTCCCCCCCAACCACCTGCACTGCTCCACCCCACCCCACCACATCTCCAAAAGACCCCCCACCCAAGGCCACTGGTGCGCTTCCACATCCCTCCCGTGAGCCGGCATCGCCCCCCCCCCCCCCCCGCCTGCAAACACCGCCTCCCCGCGCGAACCGGATTTGCCCCCCCTCACGAACCGGCATTCCTCGCCTACCCAAACTGAGGGCTTACCCCCAAACTGGCACCGGCACACAGCACCAACCCACAGGAGGTGCCATTGCTCAAAGATCCTGCTTCTTGCTGGACTGGGCCTTGAGTATCTGTGCATGCTCAAGGCCCAGTTCAGCATGAGGCAGGATCTTCAGGCACCGGCACCGGCTCCTTCTGTGGGTTGGTGCTGCATGCCGGTGTCAGATTAGGGGTAAGCCTTCAGTTTGGGTGGGTGGGGGATGCCGGTTCACGCAGGGGGGGGGTGGGGGGGCATTCGCGAGGGGGGGCAATGCTGGTTTGCGGGCAGGGGGATTCGCAAATCGAGTCAATGCTCGGTTTGCGAGTCACAATTTGCAAAAATGTTTTGCTCATCTTGCAAAACATTCGCAAACCGCATTACTCGCAAACCAAGATTTGACTGTATTATAAAGAATACGTATAGTTGATAGATATTGCTGAGTAAAGTATCCTCTAAAAAACTTTTCTGACTGGAAGGAATTCTTATGAATTAAACATGCTTTGCATCTACAAAAACCCTATTTCTCCCCCCAACAACTGGCATAGATCACAATTAGTACATTTTCTCCACGGAAGTTACCAGAAAAAAATTCTGATGCTGATGTTATTTGAGTAATACCGACATAAATCTCTCCACTACCAGACACTTTGTGGAATAATACAAACCCTGAAAACACTCCTAACTCAACATATACAGTATTTAGCAAACCTACCATACAACAGTAACACTAATTCCATGATTCAAACAACATGAACCCGAGTTAAGGCCAGGTAGCACTACAAATATTAGATGAGGCCCTAAAACACCAATACACCTACTACTGATAAAACAGAACAAATGGGTCTACTCCAGAGTTTTACACGGAAAATATGTGCAAATGGACTACCATATCTAGGTCACACATAGAAACTCTCACCAAATCCAGAGCAAGATATCATGAATTAGAAATATAAAAATAAAAAATAGAACCTCAAGCAGTCAAACTAGGTATGCACCATGACATAGGGGAAATAAAAACAGATATGCATTTCCTCTTTTACTGAACAAAATATAAAGACATCCAAGATGCACATTTCTCAAAGCTAACATATTCTACCTAATAAATTTAAAATAAAACACTTTTTTCTACAATTTTTGTCTGGACATTTTATTTTTTCAAGTAGGGTATGTTGGTCCCAGTTTCTGTTTTCTGCTTTCTTCTCTGTCTTATGCTCTTTTTCATGTGACTGCAGTCCATTTGTCCTTTCTCCAATGTCCATTTATCTTCTTAGATTCCCTCACTACATCTGTCTCTTACACAGCCCTTCTATCTCTCTTTTCTGTTTACCCATTCAAATTTTGTTCTCTTACTCTTCAGTCTTACACCTATATTTCACATACTTATCAGTTTACTATCTCACCCTCTAGCTCTCCTGTCTCAATCTTAGCTTGACCTCCTATTCTTCTCTCTTTCACCTACTCCCCATTGTTGTTGTTGTTGTTAGGTGCCATCGACTCATGTTCAAGTCCTAGCGACTTGATGAATTGCGGATCTAAAAAGAAATCGGTTTAGTGCTAGTCCAGAAAGGTCCTTCAGTGTCATTCCCATGGTTGTTTTCAATGTGTCCAGCCATCCGATTGCAGGTTGCCCTCTTCAACTGGTTCCTTTGATCTTCCCAAACATGATGTCTTTCTCCAGTGATCTCTTTCTTCTGATGGTTTGACCAAAATAAGACAATCGTAACTTCATCATTTGGGCTTTAAGTGACATAGCCGGTTTGATCTCTTCCAGAATCGATTTGTTAGTTTTTCTGGTGGGCCATGGCACGCCTAAAATCCTTCTCCAGCACCAAAGCTCAAATGAGTCAATCTTCTTTCTGTCTTGTTTCTGTAGTGTCCAGCTTTCCATCCATAACTGACCACTGTGAAAATGAGTGTGTGGACAAGTCTGATCTTTGTTTGGAGTGTTACCTCCTTGCTTTTGAATACTACACTTTTATACCCAGTATGCACCATCCTCCTTTCACTCATCTCCCTAAGAACCCCCATGGTCTCCCTCACATGGTTCTACCATGCCAAACATCTCCCTTCTTACACCCTTGTAGCCCAGCATCTCCCTGTCTCTCCACTTCTCTTTCTACCCCCCTCCCCAAGGTCCAGCATCTCCCTGCCCCCTCGTTCTTCTCTACCCTTGTTGTCTAGCAACACCCTGTCCTCGCTTCCTTCTCTCCACCGTTATGATCCAGCAATTCCCTGTCCCCTTTCTCTCCCTTGTCTCTTGTGGTCCAGCACCTTCCTATCCTCCTCTCTAACCATCCCCTCCCGCCACCTCAAAACAAACAACACAGTATAGTTTCAATGTGCAGCAGAATAGCAGTTCAAAGGGGAAAGCAGCCACAAGAAAACCCAGCCTGGCAGTGGGAAATGTGGCTATACAAATCTGTAAATGTTGGGTCATAAAGTCAGAAATCACTAAATTATATTTGCTTTGCTTAGTTGTTTTTATAGATAATGCAGATGCCCTCAATTTGTGCAGGGCCATCCATTTATCTCCTTTTTGCTCATAATTTGACAGAGAGCACCCATTAGCACAGGTTTTAAGCAAACCCACTCTTTGCTTTCACCTATACTATATATAACAATCATAGAGGTGGAGGCTTTTAAACCAAGGACAAAATATGGTTGTTGAAAGGCTTTTGTTGCTCAGATGGGCTTTTTAGCCCTATTGTAAGTTTTTTTGTATTTTTCTCAGTAGAAGGCTTTTGGGAAGGCTGTTGAATCATGAATCAGTAGGTGTACTGGGGGATAATGATCTCTGTACCAGACACTATTATTGATGGTACAGTATAATGTTAAGAGCTTTTGTCAGCCTGCAGGGCAGGAGAGTTTCCTTGCTGAAAAGGATATTATAGAAATTGGGAGATCTCTGTTGGAGATTTGGATGTTGGTGAATTTATCTTCTATTTTGAGCTACTTAGGAATGTAACATCATTATAGTACGTATTTTAGAAGTACTGGTCGGGTTTTGGACGGGCATAAACTGCCATTTAGACCAGAGTTCTTCAACCGCCGGTCCGCATAAATTTCCTGCTGGTCCACAGGGCCGGCACGTGCATCGGGCCCACGACAGTGTTCTTCACCTCCGGTCCACGGTGTGATCGATGCGGCGTTATCTTCGGGCCGGCTCCCTCTTCCTCAGTGCTGCAGTACACAAAGCCGTGGGCAGAGGCTCCTATGCACATCCTGCGCCTGAACTGGAAGCCTTCTGTCTGATGTCGAAAGGTACTACTCGAAAGGGTCCAGAGAAGAGTGACTAAAATAATTAAGGGGCTGGAGGAGTTGCCGTACAGTGAGAGATTGGAGAAACTGGGCCTCTTCTCCCTTGCAAAGAGGAGACTGAGAGAGGACATGATCGAAACATTCAAAATACTGAAGGGAATAGAATTAGCAGATAAAGACAGATTGTTCACCCTCTCTAAGGTAGGGAGAACGAGAGGGCACTCTCTAAAGTTGAAAGGGGATAGATTCCGTACAAACGTAAGGAAGTTCTTTTTCACCCAGAGAGTGGTGGAAAACTGGAACGCTCTTCTGGAGGCTGTTATTGGGGGAAACACCCTCCCTGTTATAGGGGAAAACTGGAATGTACGTAAGTGAGGCTGGACTCATTTAGAGCACTGGTCTTTGACCTGGGGGCCGCCGCGTGAGCGGACTTCTGGGCACGATGGACCACTGGTCTGACCCAGCAGTGGCAATTCTTATGTTCTTATGAGGCGCGGGATGCGCGAGGAGCCGCTGCCGACAGCTTTATGCACTACAACAATAAGGAAGAGGGAGCCGGCCCGAAGATAACACCGTGGGGGGGCAGCATAAAATGACCAGGCAGGAGCAGGCCAGAAGGCAAGGCACAGCATGGAGGGAGGGAGACAACAATGGTAGGGAGAATGATTTTATTTTTGAATTTAGTGATTGATTTACATCTGCTGCCTGTATTTTGCACTGTTCAGGAAGAAATGCATTTGTTTTGTTTCCTCTGGGGTTGTCTTGCATCTTAGGGTTTGTTAATATATATTATAACTTTTAGTTTTTGGTCCCGTATTTGCATGGGGTTATCTGTGTTTTGGTAGGAATGAATATTGAGAAGCATACAGTGTGCTTTGTGTAGTTTAATTTTGTGGTTAACCGTTATGTGTTGTTAATACAATTATATTGTATGTGTGTATATATGAAAAATGAATGGAAAAAATGGTGTTACAATTAGTACTATTTTGGGGGCGGGGTCTGGGGTGGAGATTGGATGGAGATGGGCGGGCTCTGGCCCATGACTTAGCCCAGTGTTCTTCAACTGCCGGTCTGTGGACCGGTGCCAGTCCACAAAATAATTATTTTATTTTCGCCGGTCCATAGGTGTAAAAAGGTTGAAGAACACTGATTTAGATTCTTGCATAAATGTCTAAATCCTGATTTTACCAAGCCAGGATTTACACGTCGACAATTGAAAAATGCGTATATGGTAAGGAGGCATGATCTGGGTATGTTCTGGGCAGGACCACAAAATAAACATGTATTCCTCATTTCAGAAGGGGAATACATGTTTGTCTCCAAAACAGACTGATGTTACTGGGGACATTTGGATTTCTGTAAGAGTGCTCATCGTGAGCATTGTTCTAGTGGAGGGATTTGGGGGAGATTTACCCTGTAGTTTCTCCAATGGTTGATATCCCGTCTAAAAATAAAACTGGCAAAACTGATGACAGCAGTAGCATAGTCAGACCTAGTATTTTAGATGGGCCCTTCCACCCCTCCCTCTAGAGATTTAAAAAAAAGTTAAAAAAAAATACTCATCCAACATCTCTCCCCTCTCTTCTGCGCAGCATCCCAGCATCTGCCCTTCTGTCCCTCAAGCCCATCCCTCCCCAGTATACCTTACACAAATCCCAGGTGCCTGTAGCGATTTATTTATGTTTTGATTGGAACTGTAGTGGTATGTATTCTCCATTTAATGGTTTTATTGTAAACTGCTCTGATTTGGTTTTGAGAAGAGGTAGTATATGAAATTTGAATTCAATAAATGACTGACTGGCTGAATGAACAATGATGTGAATTGCCTTGGGTCCTTTTTTAGGAAGAAGGCAACATATAAATTGAAATGAAAAATACAATGAAATTGGATGTCTAATTAGCTTGCTTAGAAATTCTGGCGGCAAGTATGAACTACAGTATATGATTCTGATTCAGATAACTTTATTACCATGAGAACTTTCCATGTGTTCCCAAAGTAATACATTCACTGATAGATAAAGACCCCCCCCCCCCCCAGAAAGAAATAATTTACAAAGTAATAGTAACAGCAGTGAAATAAAGTTAGGTGCAGAACAATTTCAAGGTTCTGGTCCTGGTCTGCTTTGTCCCTAGTCAGGTCACATTTTGGCCCTGATTCTCCAAAAGTGCGTCCCGATTTTAGGCAGCTGTAGGCGTCCTACAGCTGTCTAATCAGCCAATCGGGATGCACGTTTTTTAAAAAAAATGCTCCCCAGGCAGGCCGCCTATATTGAAGGCGAGGCCCGCAAGACACCTAGGCCCTGATTCTGTTTAGGACGCCCGGGAGAGGCGTCCTATTCAGAATTGGCCTACACTAAACCCCGATTCTGTAACCGGCGTCCATGTTACAGACGCTGGTTAGAGAATCGGGTTAGATTAGACACGGCCCGTTACACTTATCGCGGCAAGGGATCTCTCTGCCGCTATAAGTATAGCGGGCCGCGGCCCCCTGACCGACCGCTGGCAGGAGGGTGCCCAAACCCTCCTGCCAGAAGATGCCCCCCCCGACACTACCGACTGCCCCCCCCCGACACTACCAACCGCCCCCCCCGACATTACCGATCTCCCTCCCACCCCGACACTACCGATTGCTGGCAGGAGTGTGCCCAATCCCTCCTGCCCGAAGACGCACCCTCCCCCCCGGTGCTAACAACCCCCAAACCTCCACCCCACCAAACTAACCTTTTTTAAGGCCAGACGGTTCTTGCCCGTCCAGCCGGCAGGCCTGCCTCGTCGAAATGAGGCGGGCCCGCCCCTTCCTGGCCCATCCTGCCAAAGCCTAAGGCCTGATTGGCCCAGGCTCTAGAAGCCTGGACCAATCAGGCCTTAGGCATAGCGGGTCCGCCCATCCCCACTTAATCTAAGGCCTGATTGGCCAATAGACCTTAGACTTAGTGGGGATGGGAGGATCCACTATGCCTAAGGCCTGATTTGTCCAGGCTTCTAGAGCCTGGGCCAATCAGGCCTTAGGCTTCGGCGGGATGGGCCGGGAAGGGGCGGGCCCGCCTCATTTCGACGAGGCAGGCCTGCCGGCTGGATGGGCAAGAACGGTCTGGCCTTAAAAAAGGTTAGTTTGGTGGGGTGGAGGTTTGGGGGTTGTTAGCGCCGGGGGGGGGAGGGTGCGTCTTCGGGCAGGAGGGATTGGGCACCCTCCTGCCAGTGATCGGTAGTGTCGGGGTGGGAGGGAGATCGGTAATGTCGGGGGGGGGGCGGTTGGTAGTGTCGGGGGGGGCGGTCGGTAGTGTCGGGGGGGGGGCATCTTCTGGCAGGAGGGTTTGGGCACCCTCCTGCCAGCGATAGGACAGGCCGCGGCCCACTATACTTATTGCGGCAGAGAGATCCCTTGCCGCAATAAGTATAGCGGCCGCGTCTACTTACAATGTAGACCAGCATTTTGCTGGCCTACATTTTAGCGCTTCTCCTCTACTAGGGAGACGCGAAGGGCCGCCTAGGTTCGCCTAAGGCCCTTAGGCGAGCTTAGGCATCTTGCGGGTCTCCCTAGGCTCCCGGAGGCGCCTTCAGGCCTGCCTGGGGAGCAATTTTTTTAAAAAACATGCATCCCGATTGGCTGATTAGACAGCTGTAGGACACCTACAGCTGCCTAAAATCGGGATGCACTTTTGAGAATCAGGCCCTTTGTGCCTGGTGGCAGGATTCAACGTATTTTGCTGTTACAGCTGCTGTTTCTCCGCTTTCTCTCAGGATTAGACAGAGATTTTCCTGCTCATTCTTTTGTGAGAAATCTGATTTTCTTAGTTAATTATGGGATATGTTTATTGTCAATGTCTTTGTTTTTTTTCACAGTGTAATAGGAAATGCTCTATGATTCGAGAATGGTAATAATTTTACAAGGGATTTGAGTGTGCAGTACAGCATTTCATATGTTCAGCTGGGCTTTATAAAGTTCACCAAAAGTATACATATATGGGGGAATTCTATAAATGGCACAGAAACACATTCTAATGGATGCAAAGCATTGAAATGGGGCTGAAATGGTGGATCGGTGCAGAAATACATTTACCCGGTTATAGGATAGTGCCTAAGTATATCTGTAGGAGGAGCATGAGTGGGTCAAGAGATGCAGTATTATACAATACCACAGATAATTACCTAATTTGTGCACCAGGATTTATACCAGCTTCTAGGTGTGTGTCCTGTGGTAAACCTTTTTAATCTGCAGTAAGCCTGCGCTAATGCTTACCACAGCTTAGTAAAAGGGCCCCTTAGTATGTTGAAGGGTTTAGTAAGAAATACTTTGTCATAAACAAGGCTGTTTAAATTTAATCCTCCCTAATCCATCAGAAGCATATTATGAATCTACTAGAAAAAAAGGCATTCTATTTTCTAGCCCCATTTTTATGGAATAATCTCCCACTTCTGCTTAGATCTGAACAGGCCTTTAAGCATGTTCTCTTAGATTTCTGTGGCTGGCATCAGGACTTTTACAGTTGTCCGAGTCTAGCCGCGTTTGGGTAGGTAGAACTGATGTTTCAGCCATGCTGTGGCTTTCTTCAGGGTATGCTGTGAGGTCTGTAGTTTGTCTTTATATATAGTGGGTCCTCTAAGCTGATTGGCTAGGGATTGAGGCAGGAAAGTCTATTGATCACAAATTTGAATTTTGTCAGGAAAGTTTGTTAGTCACAAATTTGAAATTGGCGGGAAAGGTCATTGGTCACAAATTTGAATTGTGGAGGGAAAGTCCGTTGGTCACAGATTTGAATTTTGGTGAAAAAGTTCATTGGCACACAAATTTGAATTGTGATGGGAAAGTCTATTTTTAAATTCTGTCAGAAAAGAGGATGGAAATTTTAAGATGGAGGGAGAAGGCGTTTGTCCTCAGCCCCAGACCTTTTTGCGCAGTTGCCATGCTTTGTTTATGGAGAGCCCTTTATCTCCATTGAAATTATAGGGGTGTCTTGCTGTCTCTATTTATTTACCTTAACATAGAATAGAAGTCCATTAGATAGGGGTGTCAATTCTGTCGTCAGATGATATGTGAACTGCAGCTATGTAATACTGATGTGATTGGCTATTTTTACTTGTACGAATGTAACTATCCTATGGTGTTCCTTTCCTATTTTATTATTATAAATTGCCTCGTTTTGCTTCACAAGGTAGGCAATTTTACCAAATACAAATAAACCATAAACCATTGCAGTCTCAAAAAACTTCTACGATGATTTTTTTCCTCTTCTAAATGTTCATTGACACTCCCATATTTCACTTTGAAAGGTATCTCTTTGTCATATTCATCGTCTATTAAGATTCTTGGAGAAATGCTAGATAATGTTGTCGTTTCATTCACACATCTCTAGTGTTGTCTCTTCCTCATTTCTCAAGCTTCGTCTGCTTCGTTTGCTTCGTTCAGTCCGGTCGCTTTTAAACTGTAACTCTCTCCAGATTCTCTTACATTCTGTGGTTTTCTTTAAGATGGATTACAGTAATTCTCTCTTAATTGGTCTTCCCCAAAACCAACTTCTTCATCTTCGGCTGATTCAGAATACCGCCCTCTGCCTACTTTACTGTCGTACAAAATATGACCACATTACTCCTCTACTTAAATCTGAATATATGCTACCAATATCTTACAGAATACCACTCAAGTACAATGTACTTACTTTCCAGATTAAGTGCTCTGGACTCCCATAATTTCTGTCTTGTTTTCTAACTCCTTGTACTCCCAACAGGAATCTCTGTTCTTCTAATCAGCATCTACTATCTGTTCCATCTTTTTAGACAGATGTTTCTCGATATCAACTGGGATTCTAGTTTCTCGGACATGGCTCCCACCCTCTGGCACTCTTTACCACTAAATTTAAGGCTGGAAACATCTATTAAGAATTTTAAGTCACAGTTAAAGACCTACTATTTTATAGAGACTTTTGATGTATCTACTTTGTAGATCTTTTATTTTTTATTTTTGAATAACAAGGTTATTTTATATTTTACCCTTTACCTCTTCTTGTTTCCCTTTGTTTTTCTCAACATTACATTGTAATTTTCTCCATTCCTAGTCAACCAAATTGTGTCTTGTATGTTTTCCTAGTTATGGCATATTCATTATGCCAGTTTTTAGTGGGTTTTATTATGTTTTTCTCTTTGCCCCTGTTTTTTTTTTTTTTTGTTACTGTATAGTACTACATTGGTTTAACTTGTTTTGTTAATTGTGGTATGTCAAATAAATGTAACTGTATGAGAACTATACATACTTTAATCAAATATAAATTGTATTATAGGGAACGATGATGGTTTTGTTTAATACCCTTTAAGCTGTGAGGCTTTTTATTTTGGGTCTGGGTATACATTCTGCAGTAGCAAAATCACCCAGCCTGTCCTCTTCTTCCCAGTCCGAATCAATTTTTGCTCTATTTCACAATCAGCTATTTTTCCAGCTACCCTTGAGATCTGCCTTTACTCACTCAACATTTCACAGTATTCTCTTTTTGGGTTGTAAATATCTTGCATTTTGGGTTGTGATAATTCATTTTCTTTGCATGTAATCAATCAAGCATATTTCCTGGAAATCACACTTATTACTTTCACAATTCATCATTGATTCCTTCTTACATTTTAGGTGCCAAGTTAATAATGTGTCTTGCTCTCTTAGCTGTGCATCCCTTTGTCCAGTTCTTCCTCTGTGCAAGTCCTCCTGCTCCGGGCTTCGCAGTGGCTACAACAGTTAACTGCTGTCAGTAATTAGGCTCAGAAGCATTGAGTGCACTTGGCTGTGCTGAATGCTATTTTTGGTTTGATACAAACTGTGCGCTCTACTTGCAGAACTAAATAACAATGCCATGAAGAAAAAGGGTCCTAAAGGTGAACCTGCATGGAAAAAAAAAATCATTGCACTAATTTTCCACACTTCCAAGACAGAAGTCATTTTTAAAAAAAAGCTTTTTACTGTTTCTGCTCTAATCTGTGGGAACCCTTAGGGAGTAATCTGAGATGCCCCTTTAATCTGTTGTGGAAATAGTGATTTTAGAAAGCCAGATCTTGTGGAGATCCACACCATTCAGAGACTTTAAGGGGGTGTGGCCTGGGTGTGACTTAAGTGGGCCAAAAGCCACCATGTATATTTCTTATTTTACAGTGGGAATACACCTATATGGGTAAAAATTATCCCATCGAGTTTTGCATTGGATCAGAGACATGCATGGATTTTTAAAAATAGTACTCATTAAGGAGGACAGTGTGGTGTAGTGGTTAGAGCTGCAGCCTCAGCATCTGGTGTTGGATACAGTAAATTTACCACTAGGGGGGAATATGGCAGCGTGCCTATGGCAGAGGGAACAAGAATGGATATACTGTTGGGCCACAGTGGCTCAAAGTTAAACCAGGAAATGTTTCAAGAGAATGAACACTGTGGTATACTTTTGATGGATTTTTTTCAAATAGTAATCCCATACCAATAAATTAGGGGAGCTGATTTATTGTGTTAATCTGAGGTGTCACTATTTGTGGCATTGAAAATAGATCCCACAAAGTTAAGATCGTTTATATAGTGTGGGTTAACAGAATGGGTAGCACATATATATAAGCATTGGATTTCATTTTTGATGATGGATCTTTAAAAATAGGTAGTTCTCCCCACCAATCAATGGGCTGATGCGGTGTATTTAATTTAAGATGTCATGATATGTGATGTTTAAGAAGGAAGGAGCCTATAAGGTTGGCGTCCTTTTTCAGGTGTTGAAAAAATTGAAGCAGGTATGGTTTTTCAATAAGTGCCATGAATGAAGTGATGAACTATATGAAAGAAGGCATGTTTTCACTTGCTGATTTTAATGTGACTTTGATTTTTGTAGAGAAAGCGTGAGCAAAGTTCCTTCAAAGATTTAATTAGGGTTCTCTGAAGCAGCCGTTGGCAAAACATGTCAGGACCTGCAAGAGGAAAACTCAAACCTTTTTCTCCACAAGCTAAGCTTTGTCAAGCCCAGGATTCTGAGGGAGTTCAGAGAGGTTCTGGTGGGTCCTATTAAAGACTTATTCAACAAATCTCTGGAGATGGGAGTGATTTCTGAAGATTGGAGGAGAGCGGATGTGGTCCTTATTCACAAAAGTGGTCACAGAGATGAAGTGGGAAACTATAGGCTGGTAAGCCTCACTTCAGTTGTTGGAAAAATAATGGAAGTTTTGCTGAAATAAAGGATAGTGTATTTCTTAGAATCTAACGGGTTACAAGATCCGAGGCAACATGGCTTTACAAAAGGTAAATTGTGCCAAACGAACCTAATTGAATTTTTTGATTGGGTGACCAGAGAACTGGATCGAGGACATATGCTAGATATAATTTACTTAGATTTCAGCAAATCCTTTGATATGGTTCCTCATAGGAGGCTCTTGAACAAACTTGAAGAGCTGAAGTTAGAACCCAAAGTGGTGAAATGGATTAGAAACCCTCTCAACAAATTTAGTCAATCTTTAAATTTGCCGACTTCCCTATACAGATCATTTTTTAATCTCCTTTCATCTTCTTATCCCAAGGAAAATTTCTCACCAACCCACACATACTTACAATTCCAAGGACTACAGCAAACTCACTTCTTTGGCAATTAAGGACACACTCAAACTTAACTTAAAAGATTTCTCTAAATGTGAATTAGAAGATCAGTCTACACTCTGGATCTCATCCACACAAACATTAATAGACACTATAGCACCCATCAAACAACTAAGCTCCTCTTCAGCCTCAAAGAGGAAGCCTTGGTACTCTCAAGAATTAGCTCTCCTTCGTCATCAGCTCTGATCTTCAGAGCATCAATGGAAACAACTCCGCTCACCCTCAACGCTAAGCCATTATAAGGAAAAAGCCACTTTCTATAAACTCTCCACTCAGAAAGCAAAGAAAGAATACTGCACTTCTCTCTCCGTATTCGTGGTTTCAGCAATCACGGTTTCGATTATTTGCGGTTTTTAGCTTGCTGGCTCCTCCCCCCCAATTACATCAGTTTGCATAGAGAAATCGCTGATTCCCAGCACTTTCTTCACTGTGTTTTACCTCTCCTTCAGGAACAGGCCAGGTCTCTCACCATGTTATTTGCAGTTTCATCATATTCACAATGGTTTTTAATAGAAAACAGTGAATAACATATGAAAAAGTTACTTGTGGTTTTTCTGTATTCGCGGGTCTGTTAATCTCAGTGAATACGGAGGGAGAAGTGTACTCCAAATGCATAGCCAAAGCACGTAATTCATCCGCTCTTTATGCCATAGTCTGCTCCCACTCTTCCCACTCCAACAAAAAGACAGTCCCTCTAAATAGACCATCAGCTCAGTATTTAGCAACCTTTTTTGATGACAAAATTAAAACCGTCAGAAATAATCTTTAACAATCGCTAAACTCTCTATCCCCTGATTCACCCAACACCGAAATTCATCTCTCCTTCAGCTCCCTGATTGAATTTACTACACCATCTACAGAAGATATCTATTGAACAGTTCAGACCATGAACATATCAAACAACCCTTTAGAATCACTATCTCCCTTCACTCTTAAAAAACACTTTCCCATCTTCGGTCCATTCATTCAAGAAATGATAAGCAAAAGTTTGCGACAGGAACTATTCCAAAGCCTTAGAAATTGGCCACTGTATTCCCCAAGCTCAAATTAGCAAATTCTTCGGAAGACCGATGCTCCAGTTATCGGCCCACAGCAAACCTTCCCTTTGTGTCTAAGATCACGGAAAAATGAGTATTTAATCAACTCCCTTCTTTTCTAGAAAAAAACAATGCCCTCCACCCCAATCAAACTGGTTTCCGGCCCCATTATTCAACAGAACTCTCACTAATCGGCCTGATGGTCATTTACTACTTCAGAGATCACTGGAAATCTGTTTTAGTAATTTCACTGGACCTCAAAGCCGCTTTTGACACAACTGATCACACTCTGCTATTCAGAAGACTGCAATCCACTGGAATCTTTGGCACGGTACTAAACTGGTTCTGTTCATATTTCCAGGACCGTAACTATCGAGTAAACTTTAAAAACTCAATATCTTCAACCGTCACTAAGGGCTCCTTTTACTAAGGTGCGCTAGCGTTTTTAGTGCATGCGCAAGATTAGTGCGCGCTAGCCGAAAAACTACCGCCTGCTTCAAAGGAGGTGGTAGCGGCTAGCGCGAGCAGCATTTCAGCATGCGCTAAAACCGCTAGCGCGCCTTTGTGAAAGGAGCCCTAAAAATTATGGAGTCCCTCAAGGTTCCATTCTATCACCGCTGCTCTTCAATGTCTTCTTAGATCCATTATTAACATTTATCCAATTCATGGGATTCAGTGTATTTGCCTAAGCTGATGACATCCATCTTCTTCACCCCTTCACTCCACAAGTAGCGGAGGAAATTCAAGAAATAAACTCCAAACTGACTAAAATCAGCTCCTGGCTTCATGAAAACATGCTCGTATTGAACATCTCTAAAACTAAAGGCATCCTATTCTCAATCTCAGATAAGGAAGACTTTACTTTGCCAATCTGCATTGATACCATACCGATTCAATTAAACTTTTGGGGATAATCCTGGACAAAAATCTAACCTTTCATGAACAGATCAGTTCAGTCATTCAGAAATGCTTCTTTAAACTAAAGCTCATACGATCAATCACATTGCTTCTGAACCCTCCTTTTATAAACATATTCATTCAATCTTTAGTCATCTCACATGTCGTCTACTGTAACTCACTGTACCAAGAAATTCGACAACTCCAAATACTGCAAAATACAGCAGTCAAACTTATCTACAGAGCAAAGAAATTTGATCACGTTACCCTCCTCCTTTGTGATGCGCACACCACATCACCTTTACTACTACTATTTATTATTTCTAAAGCGCTGAAAGGCGTACGCAGCACTGTACATTTTAACATACAATAGACAGTCCCTGCTCCGAAGAGCTTACAATCTAATTTGGACAGGCCATTTCAGGGTTGGGGAGATGACCTTGGTCCATCTAGTCCGGCGACCCGCACATGCGGAGGCCCAGTTAGGTGCTCCCTGTTGGAGACTCGGATTTCCCGTATCCCTCGATATGATTTGCAAGGAGGTGTGCATCCAACTTGCGCTTAAAACCCAAAACAGTAGTCTCTGTCACAACCTCCTCCGGAAGAGCATTCCAAGCGTCCACCACTCTCTGTGCGAAACAGAACTTCCTGACATTTATCCTGAACCTGCTGCCACTCAGTTTCAGGCTATGACCTCTTGTCTGTGTCACATCTGAAAAAGTCAGTAGTTCTGCTTCCTGGCCTATTTTGTCAAATCCTTTTAATATTTTAAAAGTTTCAATCATATCCCCTCACAGTCTTCTTTTTTCGAGAGTGAACAGTCCCAGTTTTCCGAGGTGTTCTTTGTAGCTCAAATTCTCCATACCTTTGACTAGTTTCGTGGCTCGCCTCTGCACCCTCTCCAGCAGAGTTATATCCTTCTTGAGGTATGGAGACCAGTATTGGACACAGTATTCTAGGTGTGGTCTGACCATTGTTTTGTAAAGTGGCATTATGACATCCTCCGATCTATTCGCGATCCCCTTCTTAATCATGCCCAACATCCTGTTTGCTTTCTTAGCTGCTGCCGCGCATTGAGCCGATGGCTTTAAGGTCCTGTCTATCAGTACCTCCAAGTCCCTTTCTTGTTCGCATTTTCCTAATGTCACACCCAATATCCTATATTTATGTTTCTTGTTTTTCTTACCCAGATGCATCACCTTGCATTTGTCTATGTTAAAGTTCATCTGCCATTTTTTCACCCACTTCTCCAGCTGGTTCAGATCCCTCTGAAAATCCTCGTAGTCCCTTTGAGAGCCAACCGCCCGACATAGTTTTGTATCATCTGCAAACTGCTTGTTGTTTGCTCTTCCATGTCATTTATAGAAACATTGAACAAGATGGGCCCAAGAACTGAGCCCTGGAGCACGCCGCTAGTCACTTTCTCCCAGTCCGAGAATTTCCCATTTATGATCACCCTCTGCATTCTGTTCTCAAGCCAATTGCCGATCCATCTGTGTACGTCACCTCCTATTCCATGACCTTGTCAAACGCTTTCTGAAAGTCCAAGTAAATTATGTCCACTGGATCTCCATTGTCAATTTGTTTATTCACCTTCTCAAAGAACTGAAGTAAATTTGTCAAACATGATTTCCCTTTCCTGAAGCCGTGTTGACTAACTCTTATTAGGTTGTGATTTTCCAGGTGTTTCACAATGGTATCTTTAATTAGTGCTTCAAACATCTTCCAGGAACTAATGTGAGACTCACAGGTCTGTAGTTACCTGGTTCTCCTCTTGATCCTTTTTTGAAAATTGGGATGACATTTGCTATCTTCCAGTCATCTGGTATTTGCCCGGTTCTAATTAACATGTTAGCTAAGGTTTGTAATAGTTCTCCAATTTCTACCTTAAGCTCCTTCAATACTCTCGGGTGAATTCCATCCGGTCCAGGGGATTTGTCACTTTTTAGTTTGTCAATCTGAAAGTATATCATGTCCAACTCCACATTTACTGTTGCGAGACTTTCCTCTATGTCCCCGTTGAATATCCTCCCTGTTTCTGGCATTGTTGTAGTGTCCTCAATTGTGAAGACAGAGGCAAAGAACGAATTTAACCTATCAGCAATCTGTTTATCTTCTTTAATGCACCCTTTTCTTCCTTGGTCGTCGAGAGGGCCCACTGCCTCTCTTGCTGGTTTTTTTCCTTTTATATATCTAAAAATGGGCTTGACATTTTTGGCTTCCTGCGCTATCTTTTCCTCATAGACTTTTTTGGCATCTCTTACTGCTTTGTGACACTTTTTCTGGTCGATTTTGTGACAGTTCCAGGCCTCTGTTGTTTTTTCCCGTTTCCATTTTTTAAACGAGTTCCTCTTTTCCATCACTGCATCCTTCACCTCTTTAGATAACCAAGCTGGTTCTCCTTTAATCTTTTTTCGCCTTGCTTTGGATATCTGTGGTATATAAAGATTTTGTGCTTCCGTGATGGTGTTTTTCAGTAGGGACCATGCTTGATCAACCGTTTGAATTTCTGCTTTCCCCTTCTTGAGCCGTTTACTAACCATGGTTCTCATGCTGTCATAATTCCCTTTTTTGAAGTTAAAGGTTGTGGCTTGAGTCTTGATTGGTTTCCCCTTTCCGATGCCAATAGTAAAATTGATCGTATTGTGATCACTTGTCCCCAGCGGAGCCGTAACTTCTACATCTGCTGTCCTTCCAGTTATGCCATTTATGACCAAGTCCAGGATTGCGGTTCCTCTTGTTGGTTCTCCCACCATTTGTTCAAGGAAGCAATCTCCAATCATTTCCAGGAATTTTATCTCCCTGCCGCAGTTTGACGTTCCCAGTTTCTAGTTTATCCCCGGAAAGTTGAAGTCCCCCATGATCGTTACATTTCCTGATTTACATCCACGGCTAATTTCTTCCATCATTTCTTTGTCTGTTTCCTCAATCTGTAGGTATCTGACAGCAGTGAGTGGGAGTTAAGAGTTGAAAGCAATTTCAAAAAAGTGGGCCTTTAGCTTGGATTTGAACACTGCCAGGGATGCAGCACGACCATTAAAATACTTCTCCATACTTACAAAACCAAACACACATTCATCGATAAACAACTGATTCCTTACTCTTCCAACAGAACACTACTATCCAATAACCAGAATATATTAGCAATTACCTCTATGATACCACCCAAAAGGCCATCTTCTTGGTTACCACTCCTTTGCTTTGAAACGCATTATCACTAGACTAGTTTTTAAGCCCATTACATTAACTGGTGCTAGAATAGATGTGTGTCTGTCTTTCTTTCTTTCTCTCTCTCTCCTTGGCCGCTTTCTGTCTGTCTGTCTTTCTTTCTTTCTTTCTGTCTCTCTCTTTCCTCGGCTGTCCACCACCACCCCTACCCTGCTCCCCCTGTCCAGCAGCAGCCCTTCTCCCTTCATTTTACCTCCCCCCTGTCCAGCAGCACCTCTTCCCTGCTCCCCCTGTCCAGCAGTAGGCCTTCTCCCTTCCTTTTACCTCCCCCTGTCCAGCAGCACCCCTTACCTGATCCTCCTATCCAGTAGTACACCTTCTCCTTTCCCTGCTCCCCCTGTCCAGCATCCACTAGCCTGAGCAGCCTTGGGGCTTTTGCTAGGCCGGCCCACCTCACATTATCGAAGTGGGCCGGCCTAACAGATGTCCTGTGGCTGCTGCGTTTGCTGGTCTGGGGGTGAGAAGAGGCATTCCGGCAGCGCAGGAGTCAAACCGGCATCGCTGTTCAAATCTCTGCACACGCCACAAGCAGTCACAAGCTGCCCCACGTGCCGTAAATCGAATTTGGCACGGAGGCACAGATCACAAAACCCTAAGCGCGCATGTGCGCTTAGGGTTTTATTATAGAGGATATCAAGCTAGAACTTTCTCTGGCAAAATTCTGTTCCAAAGTCAAAACCTTTCTCTTCAAGGATGCCTACAGCACCTGAGTTCTCTTCTCCAAACATGGATGAATACATTAGCAGAGAGCAACAAACGCTTCCTAAGAAAGGACCCCCTTCCTCTCATGCTTTTCCATCCCCCTCGCCTTACTTTTGTTTTATTTATATCTCAGTATAATTTTACTCCCCACTATTCTTTCCCTCTGCCAATGTCTGTTCTTGTTTGTTTTTTATCCCCTGCTTTATTTGATCTTACATGATCTTGTTTTTCATTTTCTTTGTCATTTTGGTTTTACAATATTTACTTTTATGATTCTTGTTGTAAACTGTTTGGCTATTTTCATGATAGACTGTATATCAAATGATAAATAAACTTGGAAACTTGGAAAGTAGAATTACGTGATTGGGACCAATACAATTAGAAAAAGAAAACACCAGACATATCTAAGATCTGTACACACAACTGATGAGCTTGTTAGTTGGGTTATGTTCTTATTTCTTTGTTCTGTTTTTCCTGATATGTCATGGACCGCCTGTACTTACACTCTGTAAAGACTTATTATGAATATGAGGTCTATGTTTGTATTTATATGACAAAATGATAATAAAACTGATTGAACTTAAAAAAAAAAAAAAGGTAGAAAAAGAATGCATTTTTAAAGATAGAAGAAGAATATTTTTAATTTAGGATAAAGGAGTGTGATAGCTGTGTTAATAAAGGTTGATAAATACAAATAAAACACAAAATGGACTAATTTTAATACATTTTTGACTAGCTTTCAGAGACCAACACTTCCTTCCTCAGATCAGGAGAGGTTATCATAACTGCAGTACACTTCCCTTCATATCCACGGGGGTTAGGTGCAGAGCCTGACCGCCAAGTGTGAAAAACTGCGAATAACTTTGTGGCTGACTCTGACCCACCCCCGCCTCCCTCCCATCTTCCCCCCGGCATCCCAGACCTTACCTGGTGGTCTAGCGGGCTTTCGGGGCTGGAGTGATCTTCCTACGCTCCTGCCCCGTGCAGATCACTGATAGGAAATGGCTGCCGTGAGCTCCCGTCATAGTCTCGAGAGACTATGGGAGCTCATGGAAGCCATTTCCTATGAGTGATCTGCATGGGGCAGGAGCGTAGGAAGATCGCTCCTACCACGAAAGCCTGCTAGACCACCAGGTAAGGCGAAAAAATTTAAATCGGCCACCCCCCCCAAAAAAAAAATCACAAATAACTGTCCATGGATGCTGAAAACCGCAGATTTGGAGGGAGAAGTGTATACTGTCCTGACCTGACCTGAAGCAGAAGCTCTGAAAACTAATCAAAAAACATATTAGGCTAATACAATGAAAAGCTATTATCTTATATTCAATTTCTAAGTGCCTGAACTAGCATATGTAAGGAAGGGGGGACCTTCCACTTTTGTGTTTCTCTCCAGTACAGTCTGAATTTCCTGAGAATTAATTCCCAAAGGAACCCCTTGCAGAATCAATTCCCTCTCCTGAACACCAATTTAGTAAAGTTTGCATTGCCATGTTCACAGTAATATCCAAAAGCATACAAACCAGTATCTATTTCAGACCTTTTTCTTATATTCATTTTACGTTCAAATCCCTGCCACTCTGACACACTGATACAGCAACCAGTGGGCTCCAAAGTGGTTAGAGTGGAGTGCAGCAAAATATACCAAAATTAAGGTAAGCTCTTTGGGATAGCTCCCTGCTGTTAAGGCACCATTTGTGTGACCCCTGGCCTCCTATAGAACCCTATAGCTAGTTATGTGCACAGGAGGCAGGGCAGAAGAACACTATCAAGTAAAAAAAGGGTAAATAGGACAAATAGAAATTCCCCCTTTACAAGTACATTCAGAGTTCTAGGATACTGATCTCCAGAGCTATATGTACAGAAGTAGCCAGCTGCTTAGAGAAATTCTCTGCCAGCTCCCATAAAACTATTAACCAGAAGGAAACAAGCTGCTTCTCCCTATTCCAAACTGCTTCCTTCCCCTTCTCACAGGCACTGTTCTTTGTCTTTTCCTTTTTACTGTCCTCAGGCCAGTAGTAGTTCTCTGCTGAATTCCTGTACCTTGAAACCTCTGAAAGATTCAAGGCCCTTTGCTCAAAAGTCCCCTTTAAAATCCTCTGTGTGGACTCCTCCCACTGCCAAGAGCAGAGAGCTACTATCTGCTGTTTTGAATGATTCCGAGGTTTTTGTTGTTGTTGTTGTTTTTTGTTTTTGTTGTTTTTTTTGGGGGGGGGAACCTAAGAACAGTAAAAAGAAAAAGGCAAAGCACATTGTGTGTGAGAAGGGGAAGTAGGTAGTTTGGAGTAGGGAGAAGCAGTTTGTCTCTCTCTGGTTAATAGTTTGGTGGAAGCTGGCAGAGAATTTCTCTAAGCAGCAGGCTACCTCTATATATATATATATAGATCTGGAGATCAGTGTCCTTGAACTCTGAATGTACTAGTAAAGGGGGAACTTCTATTTGTCCTATTTATCCTCTTTTTATCTGAAAGTGTTTTTCTGGCTTGCCTCCTGTGCAAATGACCAGTCATAGGATAGCATAGGAGGCCAGGGGTTACACAGGTGGGGGAGTTGTAGCACTGTCGATTTCTGCATTGCTGAAACAGCACAACAGAGGGCAGAGCCATGAGGTTGAGAGGGCAGGGTGGGTAGGAACTGTGGCATGTATTGAAATCTCCCTCGGAAAAATTGGACCCCTTTGGCAGCTCTTTGTGTGCGTGCCCTGGCAAATACACATATGCTCCTGCACAACCATATCCATATTTTGCAAAAAGCTCCAATGTTCAATAGGACCTTTTGTAAAATACAACCCGAAGTAAGCAAGCTCTGACTTAGATGTCTCGATTCTGATCTCTACGTTTTATGTAAAATGAGCTTTCACACATCAAATCTCTGTTACAACTGCAGGATTGTTCAAAAACAGCAGTGGGCACCGAAGGTCAAGAACAGCACTTTATTTTCTGTTTTGCTCAAACTGCAACCTCTCTAGTTCCCACCTGGTGGTACAACCCTGTCCATCAGTATTACCAATGCAAGTTTTCCATAGATACCTTGAGGATGTCCCCCTTGCGGAAGCTGAGCTCATCTTCTGCTGTGGCACTGAAGTCATATTTTGCAATGGCTTCCATCCTAGGTCCCTGGCATGGATATGCAGCTGACCAGGCTAGAAAAGAGAAGCAAAAGCACTTTGTAAGACAGCTGGAAACAGTGTACGAAAGGATCTTCAGGGTGGGCCTGTTTTAAAATTTTATTTTGATGGACTTTGTGAAATGCGTGCTGAGAAAAAGAAGTGTCTTAAAACTCTTATGGAAATGTATCAAGCTGAAAAAAAGAGTGCAGTGACTTAGATCAGTGGTTCCCAACCCTGTTCTGGAGGACCCCCAGGCCAATCGGGTTTTCAGGCTAGCCCTAATGAATATGTATGGAGCAGATTTGCATGCCTGTCACTTCCATTGTATGCAAATCTCTCTCATGCATATTCATTAGGGCTAGCCTGAAAACCCGATTGGCCTGGGGGTCCTCCAGAACAGGGTTGGGAACCACCAATCTAGATGGTACTGGAAATTAGGATAACAGAGAAAGGAGTGATCTGCATCATGAACGGAGGTGCAGGCTTCCTAATCAGAGGCTTCAGGCTGCTCAAAGCTCCCAGAATACTCTTCACAGCTCCTGGGATATAAAATGCAAATGCAATAGGCACAGCCTTGACGGCACATAAGAGTATTATATATGTTGCAGATCCATGCCTAAAGTTAATCTGATGGATGACCTTCCGATGATTGTTGGCTAATGCAGTGTGTAAAGTTATTCATCAAAGTACTTAGAGCCAGATTATGCGAACAACACTTAAGTTGGCAGCCACCTACATAAAGGCTGTCAACCGTGTGTCAATCATGCTATGGTGCTGTTTGTAGAATTGCGCCTACCATTAACACTGGCGCCGGTAATATAGGTCAGGGTTATGAAGGCTTACTTTCCCAGCACCTATGTTTGATGAGAATCTCATCTACAGAGGCGCCTAGAGGCACCTAAGGTCATTTACGGCGAAAACCATGCCTGCTTTGACCTTAGATAATGTTAAGTGCTTCTGTAAATGTGATTACGGCATCCTTTTTTTGTAGGTACCTAACGTACGGTGCCGTTTAGAGATTTGGGCCTCAGTGTTTACATTTATCAACCCATTAACAGTGTAGATGGCAATTTTCAATCTGTCTGCCTAAATCCAAAGTCTACCTAATTTTTAAAAGGAAAGTGCATGTAAAGCAAAACATCTATTTGTTATAACATACAGTAACGTACAGTCAATTTAATATCCAATTTGCAAGTTCTTCCGGAATTAATCCAAGTACCTCTCCTCCCTTGTAACCAAAAAAACCCCAAACTGTTGTAACTTCACTAGAAATGTCCAGTTAGCTCTTTTGTAATCCGTTTTGAACTGCAAGGTATAGGCGGAATAGAAGTCCCTAATGTAATGTAACATCAAATTTATTATTAAACTAAACTAAAAACAAACCAAAGAAACCCCACTGGGATAACTATCCTCTTCAGCAGGGCCAGTTTTAGACATGCTGGGCCCCAGGGCAGAAATTAAGGATGGGGCCCCTCTCCCAATTTTCCCATCCACCATACCATATATGGATAAAACACTTTTAAATGACTTCTTCACACACAACACATAGGCAGTCTTTCACCAAATACAGAACAATGGATCACAAATTAGAAATAGAAATATGAATGCTGAAACTGTACTGGAAACCCCAAAACAAACTCAGCAAGTACAGTGGTGCCTCACACAACGAACTTAATTCGTTCCAGGAGCAAGTTTGTTATGCGAAAAGTTCGTTATGTGAAACGCGTTTTCCCATAACAATACATGTTAAAAAAAATAATTCGTTCTGCAGCATAAAATATGCTAAGATGACATAAAAAAAGATAAATTTGTCAAAATGGTGAAAATGGTGGTCTTGCTGAGGCCAAACTCTTTGACGAGGTCACACTGTTTTACCCCACATTCACTCCTTCTAATTATTTCCCGTTTCATTTCAACAGAAATCACCTTCCTGCTTTTTTTAGAAGCCATGATATATAAAAAATATTGAGTTTATCTTAAAAGGACGACTGTATACAGTGAGAGAGGGCAGTTAAGCGCAGTGACTAACGACTGCCTGCAGTGCCTGCGCGGAAGGATGCAATACATCGGCAGCTCGGGCGACTTCGTTGTGTGAAACGAAGTTCGTTGTGTGAAACGAAGTTCGTTGTGTGAAACGAAGTTCGTTGTGTGAAGTTCGTTGTGTGAAACGAAGTTCGTTGTGTGAATCAAGACATGAAGTTCGTTGTGTGCAGCGTTCGTTGTGCGAGGCGTTCGTTATGCGAGGCACCACTGTACTTCATTTTGTATTAACCACAATTGGTCGCATAACCTGAAAGGCTGGGCTTCCCACTTTTAACTTAGGCCCCTTCAAAATGAACATCTCCCTTGCTGTAGCTGGTGGGAATACCCAAGTCTCACCAGCTGATGACCATCTCCTAGGGTCCAGAGACCAGAACCTTCCAAGTTCTGCAGCTTGCAACAGTATTTCAGAGCTCTGCTGCCTCCCCATCACCGTGGCTTTCATGCATGCATGAAAGCAGTGGCAGTTTGAGGATACGGCCATTAGCTGCAAAGCTTGGAGATTTCTGGTTGCTAGACTGGAGGAAGAGATCTTTAGTTGGCAGGGCTTGGAGATCCCCAACAAATCAAATATTTATATTTTGTATTCAGGTGGGGAGAAAATTTGGTGCCCATCCATCCTATTTGGGCTCCAGCCCCTCCCCCTCCCCCCAAAAAATTAGTTGTGTGGCTATGCCACTAAATAGAATTCAAGTATATTTGTGATTCACGTGTCCCAAAGCCAACATATTCTAGTTAATAAATTAAAAATAAAACATTTTTTTCTACCTTGTCTGGCCATTTTGGTTTTCCATCATTTTGGTCCCAGTTTCTTTTTCTACTTTTGTCTATCTTCTACTAATTCTCTTTCCAGTGTCTGCTGTCCATTTTTTTCTCCTCTTCCCTCTTGCTCCTTTCTCTCACTATGCCTGTCTCCAACATATTGATTTTTCCCTTTCAACTTTCCTCCTTTTTTCTTTTCTGCCTCTGTCCACTCAAATCTCACCTTCTTTCTTACCCTCTTTTAAAATTTTCAGCTATTTATCAATTTTCCACCTCCTCTCATTCTGTAGCTCTCCCATTTCCCATTTTACTCCTTTCCTAGCCTCCTATTTCCATCTATCTACTCCCTATTACCACATTTCTACCAATGTACTTGGTTTTCTCTTCCATCTTATCATCCGCTTTTTGACCTCTTCCATGTGGCTCACCACTTCCAGAATCACCCTCTCTCTCTCATCAGGCTATATCTTCATGTCCCTTTCTCTCCTTCCCTTCTTCTTATCCCACCTCTTTTCCCTCCTATGGGTCCATCTTTTATCCTGTCTCCCCAGGTTTCAACATCTCTCCCTCTCTTTTCTGTTCTTCTCTCCCTCCTTGATGCTGAACAATAGGTGAGAGGGAGGGAAAAAAGATGCTGCATCTCTTTCCCTTCCACCCCCAGTCCTAACATTTCTCCCACCCTCCTTACCCTCCTTCAATCCCCAGGTCCAATTTTCTCCCTTCTCTTCCCAACTGCCCTCCCATGCCATATTTGTCCCTTTCCAACTATCCTATCCTCCTATTCTATATATATCCTTTCCTTGCTCTACACCACCCTCAAGCCCACCATTTCTTCAAAAAGAGAAGATTGAGAGGGGACATGATTGAAACATTTAAGATAATGAAGGGAATAGAGTTAGTAGATAAAGACAGATTATTCACCCTCTCCAAGGAAGGGAGAATGAGAAGGCACTCTAAAGGTGAAAGGGGATAGATTCTGTATGAACGTAAGGAAGTTCTTCTTCACCTAGAGAGTGGTAGAAAACTGTAACGCTCTTCCGGAGTCTGTCATAGGGGAAAACACCCTCCATGGATTCAAGACAAAGTTGGACAAGTTCCTGCTGAATTGGAAAGTACACAGGTAAGGCTGGGCTCATTTAGAGCACTGGTCTTTGACCTAGGGGCCGCCGCGTGAGCAGACTGCTGGGCACAATGGAACACTGGTCTGACCCAGCAGCGGCAATTCTTATGTTCTTATGTTCAAACATGCTTATTCTTCTTTATTTCAACTTATTATTTATTTATTATTAATTTTTTTATTTTCCAAATATAAATGTTTCCATATGATTTCTGAATAAAATTTTGATTATTTAATAAATTACTTAGCTTTGCATCGGCACCTCTTCCAATGAGATATCCATTTCAAATAACCTTCATTAGGGACGAGGTGAGTTCAGACTAGAACACGCATCTAGCGTTGCCCAGTTGTTCCACAAGCTGCAAAGTATATAAAAGGTTCATGATATACTTTGTAGCTTGTAGAACAACTGGGCAATGCTAGATGCATGTTCTAGTTTGAACTTACCTCGTCCCTGATGAAGGTTATTTGAAATTGAAATCTCGTTGAAAGAGGTGCCGATGCAAAGCCAAGTAATTTATTAAATATCAAAATTTTATTCAGAAATCATCTGGAAACATTTATATTTGGAAAATCCCCAAAAATATTTTTTTAAAAATAAGTTGAAATAAAGAAGAATAAGCATATTTGAAAATGAAATTGTTATGACACAGCATAAGAATCAATGAGGAGTCCAGCCAGCGGGAGTTACATTACTCTGCTGGTTTTCTGAAGATCCTGCTGCAGTCAACTATACTTTAGTATGCACTTTGGTATTGTTTAAGCTATTTCATGGCTATCTGTAAGAGTAATAGTATAAAAGCGTAGGATTTACATTTCTGAATAGTGGAGCAGATTCTGTTTAATAGATGTACTAATAAGTTGTCAACGAAGGCAGAAATTTTAAACTCAGAGTGGCCTTTCTGAACTCCCCTGATATCTGCATTAAGGAGAATTTCTCAGATCAAGATTTAATGCGTAGAGGAGAGGGGATAGAGGGCAACCCTGTCGTGTACCCCAATGTATGGAAAAGGTGGGGAACAGACCCATTAGCCCAGATGTAGACTTTAGGAGAGTGATAAAGCACTTGGATTGCTACCTGAAAATAGCCAACCAAACCATAATTGTCTAAGACAGAAAACATAAACTGCCAGGACACCCTGTCAAACACCTTTTCAGTGTTGAAACTGATTAACAAAGATGGAAGCTGTAGACATTCAACATGTTCTAAAGTAGCCAATATAGCTCTAATATTTTTTGCGATCATATGGCCCTGAACAAACCCCACCTGCTGCTGAGTAACCAAAGATGATAAACAATGGGCCAGTCTAATTTTAAAAAAAATTTCTTTATTAGGATTTCAATTTTTCATGATCACAACAATCATTTAGAAAATAACAGTATCTTCAGAATAAAAAACAAAGAAGAAATATGTAAAACAAGGTAATACAAATTATCTTTGTTTTGTTTATATTGTTAGTTAGTCCACTATCTTGAGGTGGTAGCTACAAAAAATATAACAGAGAAAATTATTTTCAACAATTATTAAAGGAAAAAGATAAGCTGACCTGAGGCGGGCCTAGTCTTTCAAATATGGGCATCATTCTTGCAGTTTAACAGGTGTACTAGCTGAAATCACTTCTTTATTCAAAATAAATCTAAAAATCTGTGAAGATTCAAAGAAAATATATCTAACTCCTTGAAAATTAACCAAACATTTACAAGAAATCTGAGGACAAAAGTTGCACCCAGTTTTAAGACCTGAGGCCATAATAATAGAAATTGCTTCCTCTTTTATTGTGTAATTCTGGATATATCTGGATACATTCTAATTTTATGACTCATGAACAGTTTATCTTTGTATTTAAAGAACATTTTTAATAACCATTCTCTATATCTAGTGCTAATTGAACAAACAACGTAGCAGTTAAAGCTGGTTCTGCATCTGACCTTTCTAATATATTTGTCAGATCTAAAGCATCTACTACTAGATCTTGTTGATCTTCTACTAGTTTCTTCTTTCCCAAAGGGAGGTAATAAATCTTTGAAATTGGTGGATAAGATGTTTCTGGAACTTTCAAAATCTCAGAAAGATATTTCTTGAATATATCAAAAGCCAATATAGTAAACAACTTAGGAAAGTTAATTAATCTGACATTTTGTCTCCTTGTTGCATTCTCCAATATCTCTACTTTATAATTAATATTTCCATTATCGTTTATTAGGAGATAATTTTGTGTTCCCAAAACTTCTAGTATATTTTCTTGCTCCAAAACTTTAGTTTCCAGTTTTCCCACTCTTTGCTGTAATTTGAAGTCTCCAGTAGTAATCCAGAACAATGAATTGTTAAAATTTGAATCTGAGTTCCCAGGGAAGTTTATAATGGGGAAATAGCTTCCCATATCAAATTCAGGTCAATAACTGGGGTTTTTTTTCCAGTGGAGGTATTGAAAAGGTCATTTCTGGTTTTCATCTGGAGAGGGGAGTTAGACAAGGGTGTCCGTTATCTCCTTTTCTTTTTGACATTGTAGTGGAACTCTTGTTTTGGCTATTCAGCAAGCAGAGGAGATACAGGGTATTCCTTATGCAGGTCGTAAATATAAAGTCTCTGCTTATGCAGATGATATTTTACTTCATTTGAGGAATCCTGAAACCACCATTCCACATTTATTAGACTTGATTGATAGATTTGGTAAATTTTCTGGATATAAAATGAATTGGAGTAAAACGGAGGTTCTTCCACTGAATATACATTGTCCAAAAGGATTATTTGATTCATTCCCCTTTCTTTGGAAGGAAGCGGGCATAAAATATTTAGGTATTTAAATAAAAAGTACATTGGATGAAACGATGAAAGTAAATGAAAAATCATTATTGTTGAAGGTTACAGAAATGTGTGAGCAATGGAACCCTTTACATCTGTCTTGGTGGGGGAGAGTTCAAACGGTTGAGATGATGATTTTGCCTGTTGTTTGCTACCAAATGGTTATGTTACCAGTGTTTTTTCAGAGGTCTTTTTACAAGAAATTAAATAGTATTCTTACTAAATTTATTTGGCTGGCAAAAGCTGTGAGAATTGCTTTAGTATCTTTAAAAAAAACAATTGTGGAGGAAGAGGTAAATTTCCCAAATTTTTATAGGTACCATCAAGCCTGTATAATGCGTCAAGGTATGTATTAGATCTTCCCCGAGCTCATGGAAAATCTTCCTGATTGGTTATGGTTGGAATTGAACGGACACGTATCAGAACTTTAGTAAGTGTCCTTAGGCATATGTTGTTTAAAGATGCAAAGGTAGGCCCTGTTTATCTTTCCCTTCTTTGAAGATGGTATAAGGACATCTATGTTTGTCTTTCTTTCTTTGACATGAATGTTTAAACAGAGTTGTAGTGAAGTGAATTCAATTGTTTTGTTAAGCCGTATTTACAGACAGCTTTAGTTAAGAAGCTCTGCTGGTCAAGGCTTTTTCTGACCCTCTGTGGACTTCAATCTCTAGATAGGAAAAATGCTGATGTGTTTAAAGTTTCATGTGACCTGTATCCATATATGGTTTGTATTTACGTCACATGCCATCACATGCTGACAAACCTGATTCGTATAAAAGATGTGAAACTCATAGTAAAAGACGGACATATTTGAAAGATGGTTTCTGGTCTTTAAGATGTGTCCCCAGGTACCTGACTTACATATGACAGAGACAGAGAAAGTATGGGGCAGGAATTGGGACCTGAATCCTTTTCAGTTGGGGGCTCGTCCGGGATGGGCAGATGATATCACCGGTATTTTGTGAGTATTTCTGAATTTTTTCTGTTCTTTAATACTCACTGGGTAGTGGTGACCTGTACCCACCCTTTATTTTAAGTTCAAGCTTTGGGTTCTATTATGGAGTTTTTTTGGGAAAAATCTTGGGGTACTTTTGGTAAGCACCCCTCATATATATAAGCAGCTGCCATTCTTTCGGGAAGAATGAAATTATTTATAGAACCCCCCTGCCCACTCTGTCATTTGTAAGGTTAACACTTTTATAGAGTATAAGATTTTATTGTCTCTTATTACTGTACTTCGCTTATAAGGTAAGATAAGCGAATATTTTTGCATTGTTATATTGGCTTTGTAACGAGTCATAAAGGCACTTACTCCTAGACAAATGAGACTTGTACGGCTGTGTGTGTGTATGACATTTTTCCTTCAGCTCCCATCTTTCTGTGTCACCAATGTTTACTACTGAGGTAGGACATGCTGTTATGTGGAATGAATTGAATGCGCTGTTTGAATCAGTCTAAGATCTTTCCCTTGTAGTTAAAAAAAGAAAAAAGAAAAAGAAAAAATTCCGTTTTAGAGGTTTTCTTTCTTGTGCAGAGCAAAGCTAATCTGTTCTTTGCTTTCATTATCAGGGTCTGTGCATGAATGTTTTTGTCCCTTCCCCCAGACTTCTCTGTTTGGGCTTCCACTGACCCCCTATAGTGCTTCTTTGAAGTTACTCATTCTTGGTTTTATAAAGCAGTAAGGTGAGATTCCACTGCTTGTCTCTTGACTTTTCTCCGGCATTATCAAAACCACCATCTCTTTTTATAATACGCCCATCGCTCTTGTTGCCAAAGCTGATGGCATTCCCTGTTTCGTCCTAGATTTAGGGCTGTTAATGTTTTGGTAATTCTCATTGCACTTATGTTTCTTCCACCATTCCACCGGCAGCCAATGATTTTTTTTCTGTCATTTTTCCTAAAGAATGTTTTATTTTTAGTCCCTTTGGTGAGGCTGCTTTCACCTTTAAGCAACAGTATACCTAGTGTAGAATTGCCCTTCAGGCTATTCTACAAAGTCATGCACTGCCCTTCATGGTCATATTCTTATTTTGTACAACTTTTTGTGTTCCATAATTCAGGAGACCTATCCGATTGATAGTTTGTACCTTTTATAATGGTTGTCTGTGTGTGGTCACAAGGTGTCATGAAATAAACTGCACTGGTGTACATCTGAAGTGAAATACCTGGGTTTTGTCCTGTCTCATGGTCAAAGGAAAATCTGCACTTTCTGCATTGCTGCTGTTCTGGATCTGCCCCGCCCAGCTAACAAGAAAGACATGCTTACTTTTCTTGCTATGTTTGGTCACTGCCGCCAATGGATCTCTGCTTGTTCCTTCTATGACCAGATTTTGAGACAGACCCTGGTTTCTGAAATGACTGCTCTTATCAGATGGACTTATGAAATGTTGGACATTTAAGATGTGCTTTGGTTTCTAGCTCAAGTTTGGGTTTTCCTGCTTATGCCCACATGTTTTATCTCTTTGTTTGGGACTATTGTAACACCATGAAGGGAGAACATGGCGGTAAGTTACGCTCTGTTGCCTTTTTTTTATAGTCACTCCTGTTCAAGTTCCCTGGCTGCTTGTGCTATGGTGGTAGAGATGGTTACTTTTCTGATCCTAGGTCACCCCATTACCCTTCATACTTTTCACGATGTCCAAGCCCTTCTTTTAAATAGGCTTCTGGGTCTCAAGGGTGAACAGGATTCTCTTCCTCTCTTTTTTCCACCCCCTCCTCTGAATTTGATGCCTGGCGTTTGGCAGGTGCCCAAAGCCGCCCTTTTGGACGGACTTTGGTGCAAAGAGGGGAAACCCTGGATACCAGCTGCTAGCTCTCCCTTATTCATTGCTCAATATCATGGTATTGGTTATCGTAGTGCTCGCTCGACATTTTAACTTCTTGCTAGTGATATTTTCATTCTTGACCTTTTGCTCCTTGATACAGAGATATATAGCTCAATAATTACAACTGGCACGGTTGTGAATTGAAAATAAATTGGAAAATACAATTCCTTTCTATTGTTTTAGCTGAAATTAGGATGTTGCTAATTTAAAATGTTTTTTTCCGGATTTATACATAGCCATCCCAGATCCATTTTGGCACAGATATTTCTAATGTTTTCCACGGGTCCTCTTTATCACTGCAGAGATAGAGACGCTCCAAAGAGACATTAGCTTTATGCCTTTTTCCAAATATGAGATGGTTATGATATACATTATTTGTAGTTTTGGTTTTTTTATATCAATGTGTTTATTTGCAGAGTTAAATTCAGCCCTGCACACTTGACAGATGGAGTAATAGCTCCACGCTTAAAAACTTTATGTTTTGTCTGTGTCATGTCTACTTGTTTTAGTTTAGTGGGTACCCCAGGATACATAATATTGGCCATTTCTAGAGCTCTTTTTCCACTTCTTACTAGTCTAACTGCGCAATGTTCTTTTACTTTTAGCTTTTATATTCTGAATATAGTTTAGTTAGGGGTTATAAGAAAAAGCTTTATTTTATGCAGCGTTTATTTCGTGGTGTTCCCTACATATGATCCATTCAATATACATTTCTGAATACATTCAGTACATCAATATGGTCTCTCTGAAGTGCATAATAGTTATATGAAGCACGAAAAAACATATCCTTTTGGATTGTTCAATTAAGAACCTTAAGTAAGTGAGTATTGTCGCTCTTTTGCCATGGCTATGCTAAGTGAATGAATTGGTATTGTTACATGTTGCCACATTCAGTACAGGCAACATGGTTTCTCTTGTTTTCTATCTCTTATTTGGATCACATTGGAGTACAGCTGCTGAATGATATTTGGAATGCTTTTCAAGCATTTCTTTTCAAGTATCTCTTTCTGTATGCACAGACATCTGGCTGCTCTCCCTTTGAGATTCTCACGGGATGACCTTTCCCCGCCCCATGGGTAGATTTTCCCTTGATACAGGAGGAATACGTCCAAAAGCTAATTGAAATATTAGGGCTTGTTCAAAGAAACGTGTCTTGCACTTCTCCTTTCTCTCCACAGATTCCTACCCATTTTTTCCAGCCTGGTGATTATCCAGCAGCTTTCCAAGGATCGGAAGCAGACGGATTTCCCCTTTGGCCTTCCCACTACTGTGATCGCTGTGACCAGGCCCGCTGCACTCACTGAGGAGTTTCCTGTTTGGATCCACGCAAGTCGCTTGAAGAGGGTTAACCTAAAACCCCAGAAGCAAGTCTTCCCTGCGCAGATTTCACCTCCTCCAGTGTAACAACATAATGATCTCATTGCAGCATTCTACCAACTTTATCATTCTCTTACTGGCACTGCTGCTGCTAGTTTTTCTCCCTGTATGGATCATTTCTAACTGGGTCTACAGGGATGATGTGTTCTGGGTCCACGACACTTTCTGCCCATACCCATCTGTAAATGACACTCCTGCTGTAAACAGCACCCCCGACACCTCTTTGCGAACACGACGTCAAGCTGGACTACTCCCTCGCAAAGGCTGTCCTTCAATTGGAATCCAGAAAAGACCGATAGTATGCTACCCTTTGGTATAATTCCAGCAGTGTGCAAGTTGCCACCTTCTCCTTTGAGTATTGTGACATTGTGGACTGTTCATCAATTGATATCCCAAGGCTGTGCCATTGGTCCTCAGAGATTCCTAAAACTAAGGACATATATGTATATGTTACTGACTCACGTTGAGGGGTTAAGTGTGCATTCTGGGGAGTGGTAGGGTGGAATATTAATACTGACTGGGCTTATAAACTAGAAAATACCCTGAAAAACAGTGGACCAAAATGGTAAATCACTGCTTACTTGTATGACCCTTCATAAGGTTGGACACTGTTATAGGAAAAGTGTTCCTGCACAAATTATTAAGCTTTCTCTTACTATTGACAACCCTAGACCTACTGATGAAGGTATGTACATTATGGACATGTGGTTTAAGGGTGGGTCTAGCTATCATCAGTTTTCTTACGGGATCTATCTACCTCCACTCATCTTCTCCCGCCATTTTGTGGGGGCCCCAAAAAATACTAACCCACTGGCCCCTACATTCAATAAACTTACTGACATGATGGCTATTGCCAATCCCACTTTTGAAGATATTGTGGCTGTTAAGGTAGGGTTTTCAGAACGTAACCTTTGGTTAGAATGGATGAAATTCACTGCTGATCAACATAATAAGAGTAATTGTTACATATGTGCTCAAGCTAGACCCCATCTAGGAACCGTACCTCTGGACCTCCCTCCTGGTATCCAACCATGCCTTTTTGGGTTATTTACCAGTATCTCCTCTAATTTTACCTATCCTCTTTGTGCACTGTAGTGTTCTAAATACCTTTTGTTGCCAGGACAGCAAAAGCTTGATATTGCCGTTACCATCTATAAGGGCAATTACACATGTCATGTTTCTAATCTGACACAGGATAGTTTTGTAGGTAATTTACCCCCAGGTTATTGTTCTGTCTTGGCTCATAGGTGTGCCCCATTGTTGCTACATTAGAGTTGATATTTACTGGCTTTATGGAGACTTTTGGCTCCCTGTTAAGCTACCCAGCCAGTGGATAGGCCAGTGCACTTTAGTTAAGGTTACTATGCTTCTGCATATTTTTCTGAAAGGCATCCTTCCTATTCACATGGTTTTTCCTTTTATTTGTCTTGATATAAATCTGATCACATGTATACATAGATGCTATAGGGGTCCCAAGAGGGGTCCCAGATGAATTTAAGGCCCGAGCTCAGGTTAAGGCTGGGTTTGAGTTCCTTATTCCCTTTATTACTATTAATAAGAATGTTGATCGGATTAGTTAAAATTATTATAATCAGCAACGCGTTGTGAACTATTCTAGGGACGCCTTGCAAGGTATTACTGATCAATTAGGCTCCACTTCTCAGATGGTTCTCAAAATCATATGGCCCTAGATATGATTTTAGCTGAGAATTCTGTTAAATTCTCCTCAGTATTTTATGCTGTTGTACTTCTCTTTCTGACAATATAGGTCCTACTATGGACATTCAGAAATTAGCAGACCTCTTTGCTGAGTCCAAATGTAACTCTGATTTATCTAATTCTTGGGATCAGCACTTTAGTTGAATGCATAATCTCTTATTATTTGCACTCTTGTCTTGACTGCTCATGTACTGTGTTATTCGTATTACAGCTCCTAAAAAGACCCCTCCTTGAGAGACATACCTAGAGTATCACTCCCTTCCAGCTCATGCTGTGTATTTGTGACGTCATTTACATGACGTAAGAGGGGAATTGAACGGACACGTATCAGAACTTTAGTAAGTGTCCTTAGGCATATGTTGTTTAAAGATGCAAAGGTAGGCCCTGTTTATCTTTCCCTTCTTTGAAGATGGTATAAGGACATCTATGTTTGTCTTTCTTTCTTTGACATGAATGTTTAAACAGAGTTGTAGTGAAGTGAATTCAATTGTTTTGTTAAGCCGTATTTACAGACAGCTTTAGTTAAGAAGCTCTGCTGGTCAAGGCTTTTTCTGACCCTCTGTGGACTTCAATCTCTAGATAGGAAAAATGCTGATGTGTTTAAAGTTTCATGTGACCTGTATCCATATATGGTTTGTATTTACGTCACATGCCATCACATGCTGACAAACCTGATTCGTATAAAAGATGTGAAACTCATAGTAAAAGACGGACATATTTGAAAGATGGTTTCTGGTCTTTAAGATGTGTCCCCAGGTACCTGACTTACATATGACAGAGACAGAGAAAGTATGGGGCAGGAATTGGGACCTGAATCCTTTTCAGGAATGGCAGCTCCTGTCTCTACTGAGATTAACCAGTGCTTCGAGAGTAGTCTAATTTTGACTACCTCTCAATTGCCCTCACGTATGTTGTTAATCATCTAGAAGATAAGAACAAAAACTGTGGATACAAGCTTGACTGCGGTGTTCTTTGCTCACATGTTTAAAGACAATAGACTGTTTTCAGTCCAATTCTTTATATGTGAGTTTGCAAACTATTGGACCCCTGAGGAAGGCGTGTTTGCCGAAACACGGACCGTGTAGGGTCCAGTTGGATTTTTATCATTGTATTTTTATTATTGTACTTTTTAATTGAATTTTCATGGTTTTATATGTCAGTGTTTAATAAATTATCTCCAGAACATCTGTATCCACAGTTTTTGTTCTTGCTTTCATCGGTGGATTGTTTTCACTGTGGATCATTGGGTCTCCCCATTTTTCTTTGTTAATCATCTAGACCCTCAGAAATGCCACCAAGATACTCAAGTAAATTTCATAGTATCTGGCTTTATGCATTTTGATCTTCACCGGGTCTCTCAATTCAGTTTATCGTATTGCAAGTTGAATGTGATGAATATCTTTAAATTCATAAATACGTGTTAGTGAACATTGTAATTAATACTTAGCTTGGATGGTCAAATTCTAAGGGATAAATACACCAACATGTTTCACCCTGGGGGGTTTCTTCAGGGCTACAATCCCTTGTGTGAAACTAGTCACCCGTAACACGAACACCAAATTCCTGTTACAAAATTCCTGATCCTTGGTAACAGGAATTTGGTGGTCGTAATGTGGGTGACTAGTTTCACACAAGGGATTGTAGCCCTGAAGAAACCCCCCAGGGTGAAACATGTTGGCGTATTTATCCCTTAGAATTTGACCACCCAAGCTAAGTATTAATTACAAACTATTTATTAAATGTTCACTAAGTATTTATGAATTTAAAGATATTCATCACATTCAACTTACAACACGATAAATTGAATTGAGAGACCCGGTGAAGATCAAAATGCATAAAGCCAGATACTATGAAATTTACTTGAGTATCTTGGTGGCATTTCTGAGGGTCTAGATGATTAACAACATACGTGAGGGAGATTTAGAGGTAGACAAAATTAGACTACTCTCGAAGCACTGGTGGATATATACTCTCTCACAAGCATTTTGAAACGATGATTATCAATCCACTGAGATTAAGTCACATTTTGAGTATCAAGTTTCCGAGGTTATATAAGGACAATAGAATTTTGCTGGACACAAGGCAGACATTAAAATGTATTAATAATTTGGCACCTATTTCAATTCATAAATCCACCTGTCAGTCCCTTTGGCTGAATTCCAAGATTCAAATAGGTGGGTTTAAGGTAATCTGGAAGCATTGGATGAAAGCAGGTATACGCACTTTGGATGATGTAACGTCAGATGGTAAACTGCTTGACTTTTCACGATTGCAACATACATTGGTCTTGCTAATTCTCAAAGTTATGGATGGTTGCAGTTGAAGTAGGCCATTCAGGAAGGGTTCCTTGATTGGAAAAATCTTAAAAATCAATATAGCTTGCCGGTTTTGTGTTTTCAAGTGGACTTCTGGGACACCAGGCCGCTCAGTGGAATAAATTAATATCTGGATTTTTGAATAAGAAACCAAAGACTGGTCTTTGTGACATATGGAGTATTGAGATAAAGCATCAGATTACTGCATCTCAATGGCCACAAATCTGGACTTGGAGGAAGAGATGTACGGCGTCTGCATCTATGAGACAAACATGGTTTTTCTTATTACATAGTACATTTTGGACCCCAGTTCGTTTACAGAAATTAGATAGTTCAAAGTCTAATAGATGCTGGCACTGTCATCTTGAAGCTGGGACTATGGATCATTTATTATACTATTGTCCCTTGATACTTAAATTTTGGAGATCTATCTGGGAGCAAGTGAACAATATATTGGAAAATCCAGTGCTATTGGCGTACGATACCATCCTATTTGGTACGTTAATGAGAGCTAAAAGTCAAATATCTGCTAGGAATAATAAACTTCTCTTTGTAATGACAGGAGTTGCCATATAACTTATTTTGAAGAATTGGAAGAGGTTAAATTACACTTTCTGGTGGGAATCCCTTTGTTATACTTTTAAAATGGAGCGTCTGATGGCTATACAGCAGGGAAGGTACAGGAAATTTATGGATGTTTGGAAGCCGTTGACTAAATTTTGTAAGGAATGATAACTGACTTTATATTACCGACCTTTATACATACACATCCAGGGTGGGAGGGGGGAGGGGCTTGAATTGGAATTGTTTTTGGGAATTTTTAGATAGTTTCTTGTGGGTATTTATTTTCTTGATTAATAGGTAGGAGGGTGGGGGAAAATAATTGCTTATTACTATATGTAAGTTTCTTGTGCTTTTCTTGTAATATTATATGTACATGAATTATTTGTATGCACAATTGTAGTTGGAAAATTTAATAAAGATTATAAAATTAAAAAAAAGGAATCATGGAAAAAAAAAGAAAAGGTCATTTTTGAATCTTTAATTTTCACAGTACCTGAAGGCAATATTGCCAGAGATGAGACCAGGTTAGTCTATTAGCTAAAATCTTTGCGAACAGTTTAGTTTCAACATTTAACAATGAAATAGGATGACAAGAAGAAGATTGATCAGTCACTTTGTCAGGCTTCAACAGCATTATGATTTGGATGGTGTTAAGTGAATCCGGAAGAAAGCCATTGTCTACAAAGGCGTTAAAAGTCCCAGCTAACAGGGGAGATATACTCTCAAGCAACAGTTTATAAAATTCTAGCCTGTAACTGTCAGGACCTGGTACTTTGAGCAAGAAATGGTGGAGTCTAAATGGTAGAGAGGACCTCATCTGCAGTAATAGGGGCATTTAGCATAAGCAGGGATTGTTCTGGCAACATGGACAAAAATAAGCTGTCAAGATAGACTGCCCCATCCATCAAACCCTCCTGTTTGGTATAGTTTGGTAGTATTCATAAAAGACATTGCTAATTTCTTTATCTGTATGAACCAGCCTCCCAATAGAAGTATATAGTTGGAGAATGTTTTCAAACCCTTTGGAGCATCGCACTGCTCGAGCCAGAAAACATCCCCTACGATTACTGTAAAGATGAAATTTGTATTTGTAATACACCAGAGATTTCTTAGCCCAATCATGAATCAGTTCTTGGAAGGCCTGTTGTGAAACCAACATTTGCGATTTAAGCGCTTGAGAGGGATGAGTATCTTATTGTTGTCCAGTCATGCGTAAGTGGCGTTCTAGATGTAGTATCTTGCAATCTCTAGTCTTGGCTTGATGACAGGTATATGCCAGGATTTATCCATGGAGCATCGCTTTAGCTGCTTCCCAATAAAGGATGGGATCAGAAAGATGCTGGGCATTATGAGTTTAGTATTCAGTCCACCTTTCATTGAGAAACTCCTGGAATTTCAAATCCTTATATAAATGAAGCAGGAATTACCAGCAAAATAAACCTTTCTCTGCTGGGTAAAGCTGCAAGACAAATGAGATCATAGCATGGTTAGAAACGGCAAAGGAGCCAATCATAGCAGTTTCAATTTTGGAGAAAAGAGAGCGAGAAACCAGCCAATAATCTATGCGAGACAGGGATGCATGCACCCTCAACAAGTGTGACATCCTTCTCACTGGGATGAAGTGTTCTCCAAAGGTTAATGACATCCATTGTAGAACAAAGCAGTGGTAGCCCCTTAGTGGGACATATCCATTCATTCATCAAGGGTTGAGATTTGTTAACAGAAGGGTCATAAACACAGTTGAAGTCCCTCCCCCCTTCCCTGGGGATAGGGATATCCTGCTGTTAAGCCAACAAGAAAATCAAGTTAACAAAAAATTTATGATCATGTGAATTGGGAGCATAGATATTACACAAAAGCATTAGTTGGCGATTCAGGGTCACTTTAGCAATAATATAACAGTCCCCTGGGTCCAACCATTGTTGGTGGATTGTGCAATCATGGAGCGGCGCGGGACCAGACAGGAAGCGCAAAGGTCGTGCTCCTGTGTTGTGCGCTGCTCTGCAACTAAAGGCAGCCGTCCAGCAGGAGACTGCACTGGACCACCCCCAGTTTAAAAAGGTACCGGGGGGCAGAAGCGCAAAGGTTGTGCTCCTGCGTTGTGCGCTGCTCTACAACAAAAGGCAGCCATCCATCAGGAGACCGTGATGGACCACTGTCAGTTTAAAAAGTTACCGAAGGGCGTGGGGCAAGGTGTATTCGCTCCATAAGATGCACCCACTTTTCCACCAACTTTTTGGGGGTGGAAAAAGTGCATCTTATTGAACGAAAAATATGGTTTTTTGATATGAAACATCACATTTTGCTGGAAATTTCAAAAGAAATATACCCCCCAAGGCTAAGAAAACCAAGAACTCTTTCCTTTGCCTATGTGATTCTTAGAAATATCAGGAAAAATACGAACATTAGAGCCTAGAAACTGATCATTAATATGACAGAAATATAAACGAAGAATATATTCTCTATCACTCTCCAGAGCAAAAGTTATCAACAGGGTTGTTTTATCTGTAATAACTTCTAAAGAACTCTCCAAGAATGTTGGCAAATTTATGTCCACCATTTTATCTCCTGGGGTCTCAATGGGAGTCGATATCCCTGGAAGTCTCTTAATATTCAAATACTGTGCTCTCACTATTGGAGGAATATTTTCCAACGGAATGGCCAATATTTCACGGAAGTATTTTTTTGCCATCTCAACAGGTGATATAATAGGACATTTTGGAAAATTTAAAAGTCTCAAATTATATTTTCTTAATTGATTCTCAAAACTCTCCATCTTTCATACTATAAAAGATTGTTCTTTAACCAATTCCAATTCCAAAGTATTCATCTTTACATAAGAACATAAGAAGTTGCCTCCGCTGGGTCAGACCAGAGGTCCATCTCACCCAGTGGTCCACTCCCGCGGCGGTCCATCAGGCCTATCACCTGTGCAGTGGTCCCTGACTATTCCTATAACCTACCTCCACTCCTATCTGTACCCCTCAATTCCCTTATCCTCTAGGAACCTATCCAAACCTTCTTTGAAGCCTTGTAACGTGCTTTGGCCTATCACCGCCTCCGGAAGCACGTTCCATGTGTCCACCATTCCAAAGTATTCATCTCATTAAGCTTATCTTCTTGCTTCTCCAATTTTTCATTTACCACCTAATCACTCAGCCTAGACCAGAAGTACAGATTTGAACTAGAGAGTTGCGCGGGGACAGAAATCCCACCCGTCCCCGCCAAAATCCCACCCGTCCCCACCCGTCCCCGTGAGGAATCCCTCCGTCCCCACCCGTCCCCGTGAGGAATCCCTCTGTCCCCACCCATCCCCGTGAGGAATCCCCTCCGTCCCCACCCGTCCCCGCGAGGAATCCCCTCCGTCCCCACCCGTCCCCGCAAGGAATCCCCTCCGTCACCACCCTTCCCTATAAACTTCAGAAAAAGTTATTTTATTTAATTATGCTACTGAATTAAAGGCTCTGGTAGAGACCCATTTACAAATAAGCAAAGAGACTTTACTAATTTGGAAAAATTAATTGGGAAGAATACATACTTTGTAAATGGGTTTCTACCAGAACCTCTAATGTAAATATAAAATATAAATACTCAGCTGATGAGAACCCACAAACTGTCAGCTGAGGACTTCCTTTGCAGTTGGCCGGGGGTCCCTTTTGCCAAGCTTGGCAGGCAGCAGTACCGTCCCTGAGTCACAGATGCTGCCACCTCAGTGGCTCATGGATGCTGCCAGCGACTGCTGCGCTTGGTGGAGGGGAGTTCTGGCCATCTCTAGAGGAGGTCCTCTGCTGGCGATGCTTGGGGATCCCCACCAGTCACAGCAAGGGTCAACAAGTACTTCAACACTGTAGAAATAAAACCAGAAATGCATTTCCTTTTCTTTTGAACACAATACAAAGACATCTGCCATATACATTTCCCAAAGCTAACATATTTTAGTCAATAAATTCCGTTTTTTACCTTTGTTGTCTGGAGACTTATTTTTCCATAAAGTTGGTCCCAGTTTCTTTTTTCCGCTTTCCCATCTTCTGTAAATTCTTCTGTTGCTGTCCATTGGTTCCCCCTACCATGGTCCAGCATTTATCTCTTTCTCATCTTTCGTGCCTGCCCACCAGCCCCACGCCCAACATTTCTCCTTCTATCACCCCTCTCCAGCATTATGCCACATCTCTCCCTCCATTCCCTTCACCACTGTCCAATATTCCTCCCTCTTGCATCCCTTTCAATCTGCCCCATTGTTCCCTTGCCACATTTCTCACTCTCATCTTTTTCTTCCCTATCATATTCTGTACCTTCCTCTCTACGACCAAAAATTCTCCTCTTTCTTCCATTTGCCGTGTGTACACAACCATCTCTCTTTCCCGCTCATTGACACACCCACACCCAATTCTCCCTTTCTATTCCCTCCCCCACCTCAGCATCTCTTTCCCTCCTTTCCTCTCTCCCCAGTTCATGACTTCTGTGCCCAAAAATGCACTCCCTTCCACCACTTCATTCGAGTTCAGATAACAGCAGGGGTTGGAGGCAGCCTGCAGCAAGCCATATGTAGCCGACCCAGAAGTCTTCCCCCGAAGTCAGAGCTGACATCAGAGGGAAGGCTTTTCATCAGTCTGGCGGCGGCTGAGGTGTCAGGTGGGAAGGGGTAGATACTGGATGTAGGAGGTGAGAGGAGACAGACTGTAGATAGAAATGGGGAGGGATCAGACACACTGGATGAAAGGGGAAAGATAAGACAAACTGGAATGCCTGGGGAGAGAGAAAAAGACAGATGATGGATGGAAAGAAAAGGAGAGGGGAGGAAGACATTGAATGGAAAGGAGGAGAGGGGGAGGATACGGATGGAAGGGAGGAAAGAGAAAGATGGAGCAGACACTGAATAGAAGGGGGAGAAAGAAATGAAGCAGATGCTGGGCTGAAGGGGGGAAAGATGGGCAGATGCTGGATGGAAGGGGGGAGAGAAAGAAGGGTGGATGATGGATGGGATGACAGAGGGGGCAGAAAGGAGGAAGAGAGGAGACAGATCAGATGCTGGGCAGAAGCAGCAGACAGAGGGGCAGATGCTGGATGGAAAGAGGGGGAGGGGCAGATGCTGGATGGAAAGGGACCTCAGGTCAGCATCTGAATGGTCGTGCAAGTCTGCATGGGTCCAAATGGTGCCACACACTGCTAGACCCCTCCCCCAGTCCATTGTGCTTTCTAGAAGCCAGTATTGTGGTGCAGCCTGGTCCCTGCTAGGTTTTCTCCCCCTAGAATGGGACAGACTGTGCTTTTGCCGGCAGAGGCAGAGTGGTGAGCCTGCACGATGTCGCAAACTAGCCCCCCTCCCCACCCCACCCCACCCCACCCCACAAATGTCCTCCACCCAGAACAGGATCGAATCTGGGTTCCCAGTAGCTGAGCAGTGAGCCTACCGAGGTATCCCCTACCGAGAATGGAACCAACTCTGCAGTAAGAAGACTTAAAGAAGACTTAGAGCCATAGAGCACGAGACTCCCACGGGGATGAAAACAGCCTACCTAAATTCTGGCGATGCAGGCATGCAGCTTACAAGTCCGGCGTCGCGGCAGGAAATAGCCATGCTGAGCACTGAGCTCAGCACGTACACAGATGAAAGCCTTGCTTGCTGATTGGTCCGGCGGCACGGCGGGGCGGGGCCGCCGGACCAATCAGCAAGCAAGGCTTTCATCTATGTACGTGCTGAGCTCAGTGCTCAGCATGGCTATTTCCTGCCGCGACGCCGGACTTGTAAGCTGCATGCCTGCATCGCCAAAATTTAGGTAGGCTGTTTTCATCCCCGTGGGAGTCCCGTGGGCCAGGCGGCGTCCCCGTGGGAGTCCCGTGGGTCAGGGGGGCATCCCCGTGGGAGTCCCGTGGGCCAGGGGGCGTCCCCGTGGGAGTCCCGTGGGCCAGGGGGGGAACCCGCGGGATCCCCGCGGGACCCGTGGGATTCCCGCGATCCCCGTTCCCGTGCAGACCTCTAAATTTGAACCAAAATAGTCTTCAAGCACAAAAGACAGGCTTTACAACATTACCAGCTGTAAAAGACAGAGGTCAAAAATAACATCAGACATTTACAGTCATTCAATTCTCCCAGGACTCTCTAAACCCCAAGAGATGCTTGCTTCTTGCTTTTTTTCTCTTGAAACCTCTCACAGCTAGATTGAACTCAGATGTGGTTACAGATGCAATTCTCTGTAGCTGCCTGACTCTCCTTACTCAGATCCAGGGGATATCTGCTGTGTTCCACCTTGGAGAAAACAGTCCCATAGTCGGTATTAAGTGCTCAAAAGCTCAATTTAAGGTTAGAGTCCATAACTGATTATAACTTGCCACAACGCTTCCATATCTATCTTTGCTGGTTTTTGCAACACCCCAAACTTCATGATATTCCCTCCTGAAGCATCTCTCAACTCTCCTGCAGTGGAGTAAACATTGGTAATTTTTGTCCACACTTTCTTCATTTGAATCTGGTGTAGGGGTCTCTCCTGTGCTGGAGTCTGTAGTTCCCTCTCGGGGTAACAGACCTTCAGCTACTCCTTCCACCGAATCACTTCCAGGTTGGGGAGGAACCAGTCTTTGCTCTGGGCTCAGTGAGACCCGGTCTGCTTCTGTTTCGAGTTCTCCCCCAAGGTAGGCTGGGTATTCTCCACCAAACAGGCAAAAACTTCAGTAATCGTCATCTGGACCATCTGTTGTGGAGTCCCTATCGCCGGAGGGTAAGAGCAAGAGGCTTCTTTCATCTTTCCTATGTTTGTTGTTGGGGAGGGCAATTACAAACGCTGGCACAGAAAAACGAATGGAGCAGCCTGGTCAGATGTCTGCTCTCAACACCATGTTGAAACTCTCTGAGGTTATCCAGAACCCCTGCTTTTCTGTGGTCTGAAAGGCATCCATTTGATATCCCACCCACCATTTACAAAATTTGGTATGTTCAGTTGTGGATAAGTAGGTTTCCTACAGGAAAGTCACATCTGCCTTAGAGCGGTTCAAGGATGACAGTATCTGTTGACATTTAATAGGCCAAGAAACCCCATTGACATTCCATTAAAAATAACGGAATGCCATTATATATTAAGTAAGCTTTTTTTTTTGGGGGGGGGGCTTAGTCTTTATTCATTTTTAAAACTTTCAATAAGTGTAACATAAGATACAATCATTTTTACTTTAACATCACTTAATATACCATCAAAGTATAACTCACATCAAATATCCCCCCTCCCTTATATCCAACAATTGTTCTTAAGCATAAGAAATAATAAAGTATTCCCACCCCCCTCCCCACTCTGGACGTGTATGTACAAAGGGAAAAAATGATATTCATTCTGTACAGTATTTTGTTAATGGCTCCCAAACATCCCTAAATTTCTTAAAATGTCCCTGCTGTATGGCTATTGCCCGCTCCATTTTAAAGATTTGGAATAACAAATTCTACTCCAAATTATAATTCAGCTGATCCCAATTTTTCAAATTTTTCATAATTTGTTGTATGGGAACTCCTGTCATGATGAGCAAAAATTTATTATTATTAGAAGAGATTTGACTCTTAGCTCTCATTGATGTACCAAATAACACATTGTCATATGATAATGCCACCGGATTTTCCAGGAGATTATTCACTTGTCCCCAAATGGATTTCCAAAAGTTAAGGGCTCCTTTTACAAAGCTGCGCTAGTGGTTTTATCGCACGCACCAGATTAGCGCGCACTACAGCATGCGCTAGCCGGAAATCTACCACCTGCTCAAAAGGAGGCGGTAGCGGCAAGCACGAGCAGCAATTTAGCGTAAGCTATTCCACGCGTTAAGGCCCTAGCGCAGCTTTGTAAAAGGAGCCCTAAGTATCAACGGACAATAGAATATTAAATGATCTAATGTCCCGACTTCGAGATAGTAGTGCCAGCATCTATTAGACTTAGAGCTGTCTAATTTCTGTAAACAAACTGGGGTCCAAACTGTTTTATGTAACAAGAGAAAACAAGTTTGTCCTATAGATGCCGATGCCGTACTTCTCATCCTCCAAGCCCAAATACGTGGCCATTGAGACGCAGTAATTTGATGCTTTATCTCAATGCTCCAAATGTCACGCAGACCAGTCTTTTGTTTCTTATTTAAAAATCCAGATATTAATTTATACCACTGAGCAGCCTGGTGTCTCAGGAAGTCCACCTGAAAACATAAGACCGGCAAACTATGCTGATTAGTTAGATTTTTCCATTCATGGAACCCTTCCTGAATGGCCTGCTTCAACTGCAACCATCTATAATTTTGTGATTTGTTAAGACCAAATTTGTGTTGCAATCGTGAAAAGTCAAGCAGCTTACCATCTGATACTACATCATCCAAAATGCGTATACCTACCTTCATCCGGTGTTTCCAGATGACCTTAAACCAGCCAATTTAAATCTTGGAGTTCAGCCAGAGGGACTGATACGTGGATTTATGGATTAGAATAGTTGTTAAATTATTGATATATCTTAAAGTTTGCCACGTGTCTAATAAAATTCTATTGTCCTTATACAATCTAGGTAACTTGATACTTAGAATGTGACCTAATCGTAGTGGAGACATGAGTTGCCATTCCAACCACAACCAGTATGGAAGATTTTTCATGAGCTCAGGGAGGATTCAGTATATACCCTGAAGCATTATATAGGCTTGATGGTACCTATAAAAATTTGGGAAATTTACCCCACCCTTCACAATTGGCTTTTGTAAAGATACTAAGGCAATTCTTGCTGCTTTCCTCAGCCAAATAAATTTTGTCAGAATACTTTTTTTTAAATATTTTATTTATAAATTTTTCATTCTTACAATATTTTAATTGTACATAAAACTTCAAATAATACATGAAAAATTGTGATTACAAATAATTCAATTTATCATATAAAATATAACCCTCCCCTTTTTTCATTTCTTAAATCCATAAAATATACATTCCCCTCCCCTCCCCATTCTAATATAACTATTATTAATATGCTATGAAATCTGATCATTGGAATAACGAGTCAATGGTTCCCAAATTTTCTTAAAATTATGAATATTTCCCTGTTGTAATGCTATTGTTTTTTCCATTTTGTATATATGACAGACTGAATTCCACCAAAATGTTTAGTTTAATTTGGTATAATCCTTCCAATTTTGAGTTATTTGTTGCATGGCGACCCCTGTCAATATTAATAATAGTTTGTTATTGTTTGCTAAAATCGGATTCTGAGTTCTCATTGCTGTACCAAATAGTATAGTATCATATGAGAGTCCTACATGATTTTCTAGTAATTCATTAATTTGGGGCCAAATTAGTTTCCAAAATGCATTTACACAGGGACAAAAAAAAATTAAATGGTCTAATGTCCCAACTTCTATTCTGCAATGCCAGCATCTATTAGATCTAGTACTATCTATCTTTTGTAAGCGCGTAGTGGTCCATAAAGCTCTATGTAACAAAAACATCCAAGTTTGACTCATAGATGCTGACTTTGTAGATCTTAATCTCCAGGACCAAAATCGTGGCCATTGAGACTCAGAAATTGTCTGACCAATCTCAATACTCCAAATATCCCTTAGTCCAGTTTTCTTTTTTTTATTTAAAAATCCATTTAACAATTTATACCATTTTGCAGCTTGGTGACCCAAAAAATCCGCCTGGAAACATAGGACCTGCAGACTATATTGAGTATTAAGAGTTTTCCATTCAGGGAACCCTGCCTGAATAGCTTGCTTCAATTGCAACCATTTAAAATATTGTGTTTTATTTAATCCAAATTTATGTTGCAATTGTGAAAAACTAAGCATTGATCCTTCTGAAATAACATCATTCAATGTTCGTATACCTGCAATTATCCATTGCTTCCAGACGATTTTGTATCCGCCAATCTTGATCCTGGAGTTTACCCAAATTGATTGATTTAATGATTTAGCAATTGGTTCTGGTGATAGATTACTAATATATCTTAATGTCTTCCAAGTATCCAATAGAATTCTGTTATCCTTATATCGTCTAGGCATGTTTATACTAATTAGATGTTCTACATGTAATGGGAACAGGAGCCGCCATTCTAGATATAGCCAATCTGGTACATTCTCCATGAGATCTGGGAGGATCCAATACATACCCTGTCTTAGAATATAGGCTTGATGGTACCTAAAGCAATGATGATACTAAAGCAATTCTAAATACTAAAGCAATTCTGGGTCTTTTCCCAAACCAAACAAATTTTGTAAGAATATTATTTAACTTTTTATAGAATGACCCCTGAAAAAATATTGGTATTATACTCATTTGATAACAAACCACAGGCAACATCATCATTTTAATTGTTTGAACTTTTCCCCACCAAGAAAGATGTAAAGGATTCCATTGCTCACACATTTCTGTTATTTTTTTTAATAAAAGTTTTTCATTTTCTTTGACTGTATCTTCAATTGTATTTTTGATAATAATTCCTAAATATTTTAATCCTTCTTCTTTCCAAATAAATGAATATGAATCAAATAATCCTTTGGTACAATGAACATTAATTGGAAGAATTTCCGATTTACTCCAATTAATTTTATATCCAGAAAATTTCCCAAATTTCTCTAGAAGATTAAGTAAACTTGGAACAGTATTCCCCAGTTCTCTCAAATATAATAATATATCATCTGCATATGCAGAAAGTTTAAATTCCCAGTAAGAAAATGGGATTCCCTTTATCTCCTTAGTTTGATTAATTGCAATTAATAAGGGTTCTAAAACAATATCAAAAAGTAAGGGGGACAAAGGACATCCTTGTCTAACTCCCCTACGCAAGTTAAATCTATCAGATAAATTGTTATTAATATATAATCTTGCACCAGGAGAGCTATACAAGGTCTGAATCATTTTAATAAAACCGGGGCCTATTCCAAACCATTCCAGAGCTTGATACATATAACTCCATTCCACTCTATCAAATGCTTTTTCTGCATCTAAAGATAGCATAAAAGCTGGATCATTCATATTTTTCACTAAATTTAAAGAGTGAAATGCTAATCTAGTATTGTTTGATGAGTGTCTTTTAGCAATAAATCCTGTTTGGTGTACATCAATAATAAAAGGAAGAGCTTTTGCCAATCTTATTGCTAATACTTTAGCAATCAACTTACCATCTACATTTAATAAAGATATAGGCCTGTAGTTTGAAACCAAGGTAGGATCCCTGTTTGGTTTTGGTAAGACAATAATTACAGAATCAGCCATAGTACCTGATATATTCCCATTATTTATTTGGTATTGATACAAATTTAATAAATATGGTAAGATAATATTTTGAAATGTTTTATAGAATTCAACAGTATAGCCATCACCACCCGGAGCGGATCCAACTCTAAGAGACTTCAATGCTGATTCTATTTCTTTTAAAGATATAGGATCTTCTAAACTTCGTTTTATATGATCCGGAACATTTGGTCCAATAAATGAGTTTAAGAAATTTAATCCCTCTTGTTCTTTATTTTCATAAGATTCAGAAGAATATAAATCTTTATAAAAATCAAGAAATTGTATTAAAATATCTTTGGTGTTAGTGTGTGTGTTGCCTTGTGTATCTTTAATTGCAATAATCTTAGATTTCCTTTTTTTTGCTTTGAGAAAATTAGCTAATAATCTTCCAGCTTTATTTGAATTACCATAGTACTGAACTTGCTTATAGAAGATATCTTTCCTCACAAATTGAGAAGAAATCTCATTATATTTCGCTTTTATTTTTAATAAACTTTGTAATGTATTATGTTCCCAGTTCTTAATTAATTTATTTTCTAATACTTTAATTTGTTTTTCCAAATCAACATATTGTTTTTTAAGTTGTTTTTTTGATAAATGCTGAATATGAAATAATATTTCCTCTTATTGTTGCTTTAAATGCGTCCCACAAAATCTCAGCATTAATATTGTCCGAATTATTAATTTGAAAAAATTCATTCACCTTTAATTTAAAATCTTCCAGAAAGTTCGAATCCGCAAGTAAAGCATTATCAAATCTCCAAATTGGATTGAAATATACTATATCATTATTTTTAAAGTCAATCCACACACCAGCATGGTCTGAAATTACAATGGGATCAATAACTGCATTCATCACTCATAAGAACATAAGAACATAAGAAGTTGCCTCCACTGGGTCAGACCGAGGTCCGCTATATTATTAGACACAAATATATAATCAATTCTTGAGAAAGATTTGTGGACCTGAGAACAAAAAGAGAATTCCTGATCATTAAAATGAAGAATACGCCATATATCAACTAAATTACAAGATTGAACCAAATTATCTAAACCTAACGATTTCATAATTCTACTTGGTCTCTTATCCAAAATTGGATCCATTACAGCATTGAAATCCCCTTCTACGATTAAATTAGAAGCAGCCATTGGTAACAGTAATTGTTGAACTTGTTTGAAAAACTCCATTTGATTCTCATTAGGAGCATACAAATTAAATAAATCCAGGGTTGTGTTTCCCAGAACCATTTTGATATGCACCCATCTTCCTAAAGGATCAGAATTTATTAATTGAAAATCAGCACTGCATTTCCTATTTACAAGAACAGCTACCCCAGCTTTTTTCCCTACAGCAGGTGCAAACAAACATTTGGATATCCAACCCCCTGACAGCTTCTTAGATTCAATCCCAGAAAGGTGCGTCTCTTGAATGAAATATACATCCGCATCCTGTTTATGTAGAAAAGCTAACATTTTCTTCCTCTTAATTGGGTGATTTAGACCATTGACATTTATAGAGAAAATTTTAATATCCATCTATTATTATGATTAAAATTTGACACATAACTCTATAATAAGTATTATGATCAGACATCCGCACATATTTAAGATATAACCCCTTTCCCCTAATCCCCCATCCCTTTTTTTCCCAAAAAATAAAATTATATTGAAACAATTCAATTTTTACATTCCTCCTAATTTCATGTCTTAAAGAAACATTAATCATCCCTCCCACCCTCCCCATCCCATCCCTCCTCCCTATCCCCCCCCCTTTAATAAAAGTGAAAGCCTGGAAAACCACATATGGCAACAAGTGACAAGAATCTCCCCCAGGTCAATTATACATATATCACATTCTTACAAATCAATAAGCTATCTTCATTTATTTCCTCCCATGAATTCCTAACTAAATTAATCCTTTTAATAATTAATGTATAAGAAACTTTTATCCATTTCCCCTCAAACTCTCAAAAAATCCCCAAATAAATATTACCATCCTTATAAGTCAATCCCTAAAACATTAATAAAAGTTTATAAGGAATCCCCAATTAGTATATAACAATTATATATAAAATACTCTATCCGTATTACCTCCCTTTAACATAATACATTTTAGTTAACCTTATAACTAAACATCAGTATATTCTATCATATAAATTCTCATATAAAGTTTCTCATATTATAATATTTGCAGTACAACATTATGAATATAATTCATAAATTACATTTAATTTCTTTACTCTCTTTTAATAATTTTTTCCCCCTTCCCCTCAAATTATACTAAATTCATAAATATCTTTGAAAACCTCTAGTCTTCATACCAATTTGTTAAAACAAGATCCAAATAATTTAAAATACTTTACAATGCATCAACTTTTCATACATCTTCCCAAAAAAATATTTTTTTTTTTTGTTTTTATTTTTTTTAAATATATCTATTAGATATATTAAAATAATTACTATCTTCACTCATCCTTTATCTCCTCCAAAAATCCTATAACCAGCTTCTATATCTATATTCACTTTTCCCTTTTATCAGTAAAAGAAACCCCATAAAACAATATTTAAATTTGTTTTCATTCCTATAAATGAACCAAAACCCTTCTCAACTTTTCAACACCTTCCCTAACTCTTATATTAATACTTTGCACTAATATCCAAAAGAAGGGGTTAATAAGACTTTTTCTATAATGAGCCCTTTGTAATTATCATTAAATTATAACAGGCTCATTATATAAGAAACTGTGTATTTGAAACATAACATAGAATCAAGTTATGTAAAACACTCCTCATTCTATATCCCCATTTAATATGAAATACTGAATTATAATTCATCCATACTATCCAATACATATACCATACATTTAAGACCATTCAGCATTCTTAAAGTCAAATTTCTGATATGCAATCCATTCTCTCAATCATCTTTCAAGAAAAGTACTTGTGTTAAACTCCTATAACTTCCCACATCTTGAATACATTGTCTTGTTTTATATTGTAATTCTGCTTCACTTCCTGTTTCCAAAAGTCTCGCCACCATTTCATCTTCTTGAAAATCCTCAATATAATGTCATATCTTATACTGTATCCCCGCTTCTCCTAATTTCAAACGTAGTGCCGCCATTCCAACCTTTTAACAGTTTGTTTTTGTTGGGTTTTTTTTTAACTCCAGCACTTTCATAAAATCTTATATCTGCTCAATTCATCAAAGCTTTTGGCATAGTTTATATTTCAACTCCGCTTCTCATCTTTATTACAGAAGTAGTGCTAGCTTTTCCACTTCTTTAACAACCCACTGTACATTAATTCCAGCACTTATTTCCTTTGCTGAATATCTTTCCATATTCATTCCTACTTTCCAACATTTTACTTTAAACTTAAGCAAATTGTCCCACCAATTATTTATTCCTTCAAATAATTGTCCCACCAATTATTTATTCCTTCACATCCAATAGTTTTTCATTTTCCTTATATGTCCAGTTCCATTTAGAATGTTCACTCGAAGCATTCCACTCCTACACAGAGTCTGCTAGCTGCATTTAAAATAAATTAAACTGACATCTGGCATTCACAGTTTTCAATAAAGTCACTTAACTTCTCTGGATCCTCAAAATTAAGAGACTTATTGTCATATGTGACCTTCATTATGGCTGGATTAAACAGCTCATATCTCGCCCCTAGACTCTTTAATTTCGGTCTGAAGTCCAACAGTTTCTTTCTTTTCTGAGCCGTAGCCCTGGCGAAGTCAGGCACAATGTATATTTTTGAATCCTGATATTTTAAATTCCGGTTCTCTTTAGCCAGTCTCAGGATTTCTGCAACCTGCTGAAATCTTAACAGCTTGAATATCAAAGGACGTGGTCCCAGCTGTTTATTTGATCTTCTTGTCGGAATTCTGTGAGCCCTTTCAAACTCCATCGGATACTTGAACTTTAAAGGCATGATTTTAGGTAAAAAATTTTCTAGAAATGAAACAGGATCATTTTTTTTCTGATCCTTCCGGCAGCCCAATTACCCTCAAATTATTCCTTTTACTGCGATTAATACAATCTTCCAGATCACTTGTAAGGCTCATAAGTAACTTTTTATCTGGCTTCAACTGTCTAATCTCTGCTTCAGTCACCTCAGTTCTTTTTTCTAACTGATCCATTTTTTTATCTAACACAGCCATTTTCCTTGTAAGAAGCGCCACTTCATCAATGGCTTCTTGTATCTTTTTTGAATTATTCAGTACTATTTTTTTAATCTGTCTGAGTTCATTTCCTACATCAATTCTTTCCTCACCTGGCAACGGAGCTTTTGAAGGGGTCAGCGTTTCTGTTTTTGATCTTTTCGCACTTACCGTATTTTCTCGCATATAACGCGCGCGTTATACATGGTTTTTACGTACCGCGCATACCCTCGCACGTTATACGCGTGAGCGCGTTGTACAAAATTTTTTTTACATAGTTCCCCCCCCCCGACATCCGATTCACCCCCGCAGGACCGCTCGCACCCCCACCCCGAAGGACCGCTCGCATGCACCCCCACCCCAAAGGACCGCTCGCACGCACTCCCACCCGCACCCGCACCCCCACAGCCTCCCGACCCCCTCCCCATCATGTAGAAGCTCCTACCGGTGTCCTGCTGCTTCCTCTTGGCGGTCCCGACACCCGACACGATCGGGGCAAGAGGGAGCTCAAGCCCTCTTGCCCCAGCCAACCGCGGCACACCCGACACGATCGGGGCAAGAGGGAGCTCAAGCCCTCTTGCCCCAGCCAACCGCGGCACCCCCGACACGATCGTGGCAAGAGAGAGCTCAAGCCCTCTTGCCCCCCCGACTCCCCGACACGATCGGGGCAAAAGGGAGCCCAAGCCCTCTTGCCCCGCCGATTCCCAAACTCACCGACAATATCGGGCCAGGAGGGAGCCCAAGTCCTCCTGGCCCTGGCGACCCCCCCCTCCGCTAGTTGTTCGGGACAGGAGGGAGCCCAAACCCTCCTGGCCACAGCGACCCCCTACCCCCACCCCGCACTACATTATGGGCAGGAGGGATCCCAGGCCCTCCTGCCCTCGACGCAAACCCCCCTCCCCCCAACGACTGCCCCCCCAAGAACCTCTGACCGCCTCCCCCAGCCGACCCGCGACCCCCCTGGCCGACCCCCATGACACCCCCACCCCCCTTCCCCGTACCTTTGTGTTGTTGGCCGGACAGACGGGAGTCAAACTCGCCTGTCCGGCAGGCAGCCAACGACGGATTGAGGCCGGATTGGCCCATCTGTCCCAAAGCTCCGCCTACTGGTGGGGCCTAAGGCGCCTGGGCCAATCAGAATAGGCCCGGGAGCCTTAGGTCCCACCTGGGGGCGGGGCCTAAGGCACATGGGCCCAACCCGACCATGTGCCCAAGGCCCCGCCCCCAAAAAGGACCTAAGGCTCCCAGGCCTATTCTGATTGACCCAGGCGCCTTAGGCCCCACCAGTAGGCGAAGCTTTGGGACGGATGGGCCAATCCGGTCTCATTCCGTCGTTGGCTGCCTGCCGGACAGGCGGGTTTGGCTCCCGTCTGTCCGGCCAACAACACAAAGATACGGGGAAGGGGGATGGGGGGGTCGTGGGGGTCGGCCATGGGGGTCGCGGGTCTGCTGGGGGGGGCGGTCGGAGGTTCTTGGGGGGGCGGTAGTTGGGAGGGGGGTTTGCGTCGAGGGCAGGAGGGTTTGGGCTCCCTCCTGGCCCGAACAACTAGCGGGGGGGGTCGCCAGGGCCAGGAGGACTTGGGCTCCCTCCTGGCCCGATATTGTCGGGGAGTTGGGGAGTCGGCGGGGCAAGAGGGCTTGGGCTCCCTTTTGCCCCGATCGTGTCGGGGAGTCGGGGGGGGGGGCAAGAGGGCTTGAGCTCCCTCTTGCCCCGATCGTGTCGGAGGTGCCGCGGTTGGCTGGGGCAAGAGGGCTTGAGCTCCCTCTTGCCCCGATCGTGTCGGGGAGTCGGGGGGGCAAGAGGGCTTGAGCTCCCTCTTGCCCCGATCGTGTCGGGGGTGCTGCGGTTGGCTGGGGCAAGAGGGCTTGAGCTCCCTCTTACCCCGATCGTGTCGGGGGTGCCGCGGTTGGCTGGGGCAAGAGGGCTTGAGCTCCCTCTTGCCCCGATCGTGTCGGGGAGTTGGGACCGCCAAGAGGAAGCAGCAGGACACCGGTAGGAGCTTCTACATGATGGGGGGGTCAGGAGCCTGTGGGGGTGTGAGCAGTCCTTCAGGGTGCGGGTGGGAGTGCGTGCGAGCGGTCCTTCGGGGTGGGGGTGCGTGCGAGCGGTCCTTCGTGGTGGGGGTGCGAGCGGTCCTGCGGGGGGGTGAATCGGACGTCGGGGGGGGCATCAGGCTTTCAGGGTGGGGACAGGACTTCAAGGGGGAGAGGAGAGTCGGGGCGTGCGAAAGGAGAGTCGGGGTGGCCAGAGGAGAGTCGGGGCGGGCGAAAGGAGAGTCGGGCGGCGACGGGATAGTCGAGCAGCATGCGCGGTATACGGGTGTGCACGGTATATAAAAATTTTTGTACATAGATTTGTGTTTTTCGCGCGCTATACCCGTGTGCGCGTTTTACACGGGTGCGCGTTATCTACGTGAACATACGGTACTCCGCTTGTACCAGCCACTTCTCCCTTTGATTGTTTTGAAGCTGCCATTATATTCACAGAAACACCGTCTCAAATGAAAAAATTTCTTCTTCAAAGCTTATTTATCCAAGATATAGACCTGTTATGAGGGAGCTACTATATCACCCGTCCATTCCGTTGCAGCTCCAAGCCACGCCCCCCCCTTTTGTCAGAATACTATTAAATTTTTTGTAAAAGGACCCCTGAAAAAACAACGGTAACATACCCATTTGGTAATAAACCACAGGCAGAATCATCATCTTAACTGTTTGGACTCTCCCCCCCAAGACAGATGTAATGGGTTCCAATGCTCACACATTTCCGTGACCTTCAGCAATAAAGATTTTTCATTTACTTTCATGATTTCTTCCAGTGTACTTTTTATCCAAATACCTAAATATTTTATACCCTCTTCCTTCCAAAGAAAAGGGAATGTATCAAATAATCCTTTTGTACAATATACATTTAGTGGAAGAACCTCTGATTTGCTCCAGTTTATTTTGTAACCAGAGAATTTTCCAAATCTATCAATCAGATCTATTAAATGCAGAATGATGGTTTCAGGATTCCTCGAATGAAGCAATATGTCATCTGCATAAGCAGAGACCTTGTATTCCCAACCTGTATAAGGAATACCCTTTATCTCCTCTGCCTGCTGAATATCAAGAAGCAAAGGAGATAACGGACACCCTTGTCTAACTCCCCTTCTAAGACCAAAACGTTCAGAAAAATTATAATTAATGTAAAATCTTGCATAAGGGGAACTATACAAGGTTTGAATCATTTGTATAAATCCTGAACCAATACCAAACCAATCCATTGCTTGATACATAAAGGTCCATTCTACCTGATCAAAGGCCTTCTCTGCATCCAAGGATACAGAGAAAGCTGGATCATCCATGGCTTTTGTTAAATTTAACATGTGAAAAGCCAGCCTGGTGTTATTTGATGAATGTCTCTGAGCAACGAAACCGGTTTGGTGCATACTGATAATATAAGGGAGAGCCTTGGCCAAGCACAAAGCGGATAACTTAGCCAGAAGTTTTCCATCTACATTAATCAAAGAAATAGGCCTGTAATTTGAAACCAACGTAGGATCTTTTTTGGGCTTTGGCAAAACTATAGTTAAAGATTCTGTCATAGTACCTGTAATACAACCTTTAGTCAGTTGAGCCTGATATAAATTTAATAGATGAGGTAATAGGATAATTTGAAATGATTTGTAAAACTCTACAGTGAACCCATCACCACCTGGAGCGGATCCAACTCTAAGGGATTTCAATGCTACTTGTAGTTCTTTCATTGATATAGGAGCGTCAAGAGTTCCTTTTATATGCTCGGGAATTTAGGTCCCTTAATTAACTTCAAGAACTCTAAACCCTCAAGTTCTTTATTTGAATAAAGCTCAGGAGAATATAAAGCTTTATAATATTTCAAAAATTGTTTTAAGATATTTCCAATTTGAGAATGAGTTTTCCCATTCTCATCTGTGATAGCCACAATTTTTACTTTCCTTTTTTTAGCTTTAAGATAATTAGCTAATACTCTTCCCGCTTTATTTGAGTTTCCATAATACAGAGCCTGTTGAGAAAACAACTCTTTCCTAGCCATTTGAGAGGAAATCTCATTGTATTTGTACTTAGCTTTTAAGAGGGCCTGCAAAGTATTTTGTTCCCATTTCAAGGCCAATTGTGACTCTAAGTCCTTAATATTTTGTTCCAAATTAGAGAATTCCAATTTAAATTGTTTCCTAACATGCGCCGAATATGAGATAATTTGCCCTCTTATGGTAGCTTTGAAAGCATCCTGTAGTGTTTCTAAAGAGATTTCTTCTGAGGCGTTGATTTGAAAATATTCTTTCATTTTTAATTGAAATTCTTCAATAAAGTTAGACTCTACAAGCAATGTATTATTGAACCTCCACACAGGTCTATTACAATCTTGTTCCTCAAATTTTAATTCAATCCAAACTCCAGCATGATCTGATAAAACAATTGAATCTATGCCAGCTTTGGTTATCTGTTGAACTAATTATCTGATACAAAAACATAATCTATTCTTGAAAATGATTTATGAACCTGGGAGCAAAAGGAAAACTCCCGAGCATTAAAATGGAGAATTCACCAGATATCTTTTAATCCACAGGATTGAATTAAATTATCTAATCTCATTGATTTCAAAATCCTACTGGGTTGTTTATCCAATAATCCTATATAATAAAACCCTAGCCGCGCATGCGCACTCCTACCTGCGTGTTCCGTTTTTCCTGATCCATGAGGTGTATGTCTGTGGTAGCAGGAGTGCGCATGCGCGAATCCCCAGCCTTCCAGCACCTAACTACACTCGCGGCAGGACTGGCCGCCAGCGCTGGACTCCCTGCTCTCTCACAGCAAAAAAAACAGTAAGTTTTTCGCGGTCTCCCATCCCTTCCCGATGTCTGAGCGGCCCCCGCTTCCCTTCCAACGGTCCAGAATCCAAACCTGTCTGCAGCACTCTACACATGCTGCTTCAGGGTCTTCTACTGCCCTGATTTGCTCTGCCGTATCTCTGATGATGTCATCAGGGACGTGCCAGAGTAAATCAGGACAGTAGAAGGCCATGAAGCAGCGTGTGTAGTGTGCTGCAGACGCTGCTAGAGTTGGCAGGTTTGTCGGGACCGTGGAAAGGGAAGGGGGGGGGGGGCAAGGGACTAAGTGAGCCGGCCAGACTTCTAGCACCCGTTAATGTAACGGGCTAAAATACTAGTGGATCAATAACAGCATTGAAGTCCACAGCTACCGCTAAATTAGAGGTAGCCAGTGGCAGAAGTACCTGTTGAAGAGCTTTAAAAAATTCTGCTTTATTTGAATTAGGGGCATAGACACAAAACAGAGTCAGAGCATGTTTCCCCAAGGTCATCTTTACCTGAACCCACCTTCCTGAAGGATCTGCAGAAATAAAATTAAATATAGCTGAACACTTCTTATGGACTTTTTTCACCACAGCCAGTGCAAAGAAACACTGCTTGATCCATCCTCCTTCCCCTGCAGTCAAATGAGTTTCCTGTATTTTGCTGCTTTAAAAAATTGAGCGTTTTCTTCCTTTCAACAGGATGATTGAGGCCATTAACATTTAAAGAAAACAATTTAAAATTCATTGTAAAATTTCAAAGAAGAGAACCCACGCAAATACACCCTTTGTTCAATACACGTCCTAAACCCCTAAAAATCCCCTTCTTTCCCCCGATTACCTAACCCCCTTATCATACGATTGCTTGAAGACATACATTTAGACTTGCAGCCATATCCCACCCTCAGGCAACCTAATTAATTACTTCCCCTTATACATTTAAAATTAATCAATCCTTCTAAACTAAAAAATTTAATGAATACCGAAATAAATAGATAAATATTCCTAAGAAGTGTACAAATAATTAATAGAATATAACAACAAAATAAAGTTCATTCCCTACCTATGTGGAAATTCATTAATGAAATTACTCTAACAAAATATTTAATTAATATAACCAATGAATATCTTTTATATTGTCCCAAATCAAAAATCAAAATCACTCAAAAATCAAATTAAAACCCTCTATTAAGTTTTTAAACAAACTTACAACGATGAGACCTGATACCTAAAATTTTTTTTTTTTAAACATATATCAGGAAATAAATACATGGTCCCAGGGTACTAAAGTTAAATTAATCTGTAAACAAACAAGCATTTAAAATTCCTAAAATGAATATGTCAATATCTTTAAACCCTTTTTTCCCCCTCCAACTCCATGGTATGTTTCTCTGCTTGCCTAACCAAAACCATATATTGGTTTACAAATAAAATTACACTTCTTCGTTCCTTGTGATTCCAGGGCAAGTGCTGCAAGTCTTGATGTCTGCTTTCTTGGCCTCCGCCATTGTTTCTTGGTTCTTTGACACCATTCTTGTGTGGCCCAAAGTGGAGGAAAGGCCTGGAACTGAAAATTTTGCTTCGGAGGCCCATTCCGTCCTCCCGGTGACGTTTGTGACATGCAGGTGACATCAATTGGTCGGCACATGCACGATGGCGTGACCGGCTTGGGGCTATTGCAATTTTATCTTTGTTTTAGCGGCTTGGGCCACCGAAAACCCACTGAGAGTGCTAATGAAGTGGGAAGAGCCTCTCCTGAAGATAATTTATTCGCAGGTGGGTTCCCCCCACCGATAATCACAGGTGTCATGAGCGCGAGGGTCAGCATTGGGTGCTGCCGCTGGGTTCTCCAACACTGTCTCACGTGGAACGGAAAGGGTGTGGTGAGTCGGGAGCGGGCCTGTACTGATGTCATGGAGAAGGGCGCCCTGGGACTTGCAGTCTTGGGGAAAAGGACGGATAGGCCAACGACGCTGGGACTTTCCAGCCCTTTAAACCACTATTCACCAGATTCCTTCATGTCCAGTTGTAGGTCTAATGCCTGTCATTCAATAGTGGGTGAGATTTTCTCTGCAATTGGAGCTGCTTTCACAAAGCTGGGGAAACAGACGCTGCAGCTGACTCCTCTTCTGCAGGGGCGCAAATAATGACCACAGTGAAGAGGAAAATCCAAGAAGACAGCAGCTTACATCTCCCTTCCGAGCCGCCCAAGAAGTCCCAGAAGAAAGCCCAGATGACATCCCCATCCAAGCCAACAACGAACACAGCGCACATATCCCACGCAGCGCCCAGCAGCTCCACACAAGACCTGCCTTCACCCTCCATGAAGCAACAGAAAACTGCAGGAAATGTTATTCTCAGTGTGATAAATGACCTGGATATTAACAATGATCTTCCACTGCCGTCTCATTGAAAACAGGGTGTACCCAGCAAGCAAACCAGTGGTGGCAGGCCCAAAACAAATGACTTGCGGGATTGCAGGCCCCAGAATGGAACGAAGACAGATGAAGGCTGCACCAACTGCTCCTCCCACCTCCCCCACCATCACCAACCTCCTCTGATGTCAGGCATAAATCTGCAAGTAATTAGTCTAATGAGCTGGAATTTCCTTTTAGATATAGAATCCTTTCCTGCTGTTTGAATGAAAAAAAAACAACTGCTCACATAGTTCTATTACAGTTAAAAGTCTGTAGACAGTTGAAACGTCCAATTCCATATATTAAAATAATTTAGAACCAAAACATTAAAACTCTTCTTTAATTCTCTAAAATCCAGAGAAATTCCGTAAATAAATATATAAATAAAGACACATTTTCGACTAATGGGATTGTCCATTCATTTCATTGGTGTTTCTTGATTGGACAAAAACTCTTTCAGCTTTTCAGAGTCTTCAAACTGGTACAATTTCTCTTTATAAGTAACCCTCATGAGAGCAGGATAGTAAAGCCTATATGTTGCCCCAATCTCCTTTAATTGTTACCTCATTTGTAGAAATTGTTTGTGAAGATGTACTATCGTACTTGTAAAGTCTGGGATGAACATAATATATGAGCCCTTATAAGACAGATTTTTAGTCTCTTTTGCCACCCTTAAGATTTTTTAAACATGCTGGAAACGCAGCAAGTGAAAAATTATTGGTCTAGGTATTGCCTGGTTGTGAGGTCTCCTTCCCGGGATCCTATGTGCCCTCTCAATTTCCAGTGGCACCTTTAAGTTTAGGGGTAGTATTTTTGGAATCACTTCTTCCAGGAAAGACAGCATATTTTTCCCTTCCACCTCTTCCTTTAAACCTAGGATCCTCACATTATTTCTTCTTGCCCAGTTTTCATAGTCTATCATCCGTTTTTCCATTTCTTGAATGATCTTATGATCCTTTTTATAGTGCTGCTGCACATTCTTCACTTTCTCTATTCTGATCTCAAACTAGTCCATTCTGATATGCATCATTTCCATCTTATGACCCAAATTTGCCACTTCTTCCTTCACTGCTACCACTTCTTCTTTTACCGCCACCATCTGCTCTGTAACATCCTTCAAATCTGACCTGGCAGGGGAGTCTTGGTAGGAGTGGGTGGATCCTCGTTCAGTCAATTAGCCTTCCCACCTGATTTTAAAGCTGTTTCAGGCTTAGATTGTTTACTAGAAGCCATTAGTTGAACAACTCCAGACTTTCTGCCTTTAAGGAAAAGAATTATAAAGCTGAAAACCAACAAAAGGGTGCCTAGGGATGAGAGTTCAACAGCTACACAGCCATTTCCTATGTCTCCATATTAAGTAAGTTAAAAGGGTTCCAGCAGTAAAAGACATAAATAGAAACATAGAGCAGGCCACCCCAGCCTATAGGCCACTCCTCCTTGAGCCCAAGCAGCCAAGTTACATGCAGCCCCGTGCGCCAGGACGAACATGAGAATAGTAATGTAAAAAAAAGGAAATCCCCCCCAAAAGCAAAAACAGAAACCACCCCATCTCCCAGGTCCCAAAAATCCAGTTCTTCTGCTCCCCAAGAACAGCAAACAATCCCATTCAGTAGACTTATGAAAGGTCCGAGGGTCCTGTGGAATTCACCCCCCCCCTCGCCAGGGCAGGATTTATTCGTTGAGGGCCCCTAGGCACACAAGTACACTGGGCCCCCCTGCCCTGCCCCACCCCACCATGCGCTCAGGCGGAAACAGGAAGATGCATCAGAGGGAAGCTTTGGGCAAGCAGCACCGCTTGCACAATTACAGTTCCCGTTGCCTTTCTTACCCGCATTGCTTGCTTCTCTTAATTTCCGTGGATAGGGGGGGGAGGCGCGTTGCCGATCGATGCTGGAGGGGCCCATCGCCGTTTGGAAAAAACAATGTTGATGCCTTCCTTCATTGGGCCCCCTGACCATTTCGGACCCTAGGCACGTGCCTACTTGGCCTATTGGTTAATCCTGCCCTGCCCCTCGCCTCCCCTCTAAGGGTCTATAACAGAAATTAAAACAAAAAGGTCTTCCAAGTTACTCTACATCTGGAATACTGTGTCCAATATTGGTCACCGTACCTTAAGAAGGATATGGCGATACTTGAGAGGGTCCAGAGAAGAGCCACACGAATGATAAAGGGTATGGAAAATCTTTCATACGCTGAGAGGTTAGAGAAACTTGGGTTCTTCTCCCTGGAGAAACAGAGACTCAGAGGAGACACGACCCAGAGGTCAGAAATAATAAGATGAGGTTTTCAAGGGGTGAGGCTGAAGATAGAATGGGGCAGGCCAAAGGCAGAACAGGGCGTGGGTGGGATGGAGCAGGGCCAGGCAACCGGGGTTTTGCCAAGAAGAATATGATAACCCTATTCATGACCTTATGTGGGAGAATGTGTGTTGGCCCAGGCCTTGAGCATGCTCTGCATTTTGGGAGTGGTGATGTCATGAATGTGGTGTCTCCTACCCGGGGCTGGTGCAAGAGAGTATGGTCCCGCCTCCTGGCCAGTTCCCTCCTTCCTCCTCTAACACTACTGCCTGGTCCTGGCAGGATGCAGCTTCATAGGCCAGATGCCATGAGTAGGGAGGGTCAGTGTCAGTGTCAAGCAGTAGCATCTGAGGAGTGAGGAAGGAAATGCTATACTTCCCTCCTCTGAGGCTGACATTAACTTTTCCCCCTTGCGGCAGCTGGCCTACAAAGCCAAACCCCGCTGGGACTGGACAACAACATAAGAAGAGGGAAGTGTTTAAGCTGCTTAATTTATGGACCAGCGACATCATAGCCCCAGGCATTTGTGCCCTTTAGCACCGGTGCCCTAGGCCAGAGCCTCACCCGGTCCATAGATTAAACCGATCCTGCTCTTCCCCTTCTATAGAAGTAAGTGTCCGAGAAAACCATATAAGTAGTGCACGTTGAGACCCATATGAGGAATAAGGAGTTGTTTTGCAAAGCAGGATAACAAAATGAAGCCTTTTTCCCTGCAGTTAATAACAGTGTGTTAATCCTATAAATAGAGCCAAAGCTCGGCTTCAGTGTTTCCTTTGTTTCCTTTGTGCTTGGCTTGTGAAGGTTTTGCTGTTCTTTTTGGTTGTCTCTCTTCTGTCACAGAATAGCTCTGCCCCCTCCCCTGGAGCCTGCAGTCCAAACTATAAATATCACCATTCGAGGAAATATTTCAACTCACACAAGCTCTTGCCAGGGTCAATGCAGCCCAGGAGGATTATTGTGACAGTATAATACCCTTTGTAAGGCTCAAGCTTTCTAGTGGAACCTGCACTCAGGAGTTAGTGCTTCCGGTCTCTCACCTCATCTTAGAGTCTAAAGTGAAAAGACTTGGATGCCAGAGCCACTAATTTCTGGCTTGAGCGGCATGCTTGAGCAATTAAGACATAATTTCATATAAGATTTTGTTTTGTGTAAACCATACTTCATATTTGGCTGCCAATAAATGGCAACCAATAAATGGCACTGAAAAAGATATGCGTTGAGCACTATTCTATAAACAGTCCTCCAGGTTGGGTGCCGTTTATAGAATAGTGCATAGTGCCGGGATCCACGCCCAACTTTAGGCATGAGGCATTTTACCAGCTGAAACATGGTATAAATCCCTCAAATTCTATAACAGTGCACACATACATTTAGTGAGCTCCGTTGACATGCCCATGTTCCTCTCATGACCAAGCCCCCTTTTCAGTTCCAAGCTAAAAAATATATGCACACCTCTTTATAGAGCTCCTAGGAAGATACGCATGTAAATCTAAATTGTTGACCAAACAGAGAATGTCTACTCTGCACAAATCCCAGGAAATAATCATTTTCCGCTCTCATTAATTTTATTAGAAGCATCACGAGCTTAAGGGCATTATTATCATTTATTTAACTCCTTTGGCTTTAACTCATACAAGATCCATCATACTCGCATGTTGTTGTTTTATCATTGTGCCCATTATTTTATTTGTGTTTTGGAACTTATTTATGCCATCCTTGGACTTGCAGGGTATGTGTCTGTATATGGCCTTTTGGTTGAGGTTGGGCTGGGGAGGGCTTCAATGGCTAGGAGGGTATAGATGGGCTGGAGTGAGCTTTGACGGAGACTTCAGCAGTTGGAACCCAAGCACAGTACCGGGTAGAGCTATGGATTCTGAAAACATGCCTTCGATTAGATACAGACTTACATATACAGAACGATTCCCCACAGGGCCTGTCTGCTGGGTGAAAGATACTGAGGCCTGAAAGGAGAAATATTTGAGGTAGAAATATTCAGAAGATACAGAGAAAAGCAGAGTAAACAGAGGACGGGCCTTATTGATTCCGTCAGGGACTAACAGAAAGAAGATTACCAAAGATATGAACTTAATCTTCCATTCTGTTACATCGGAATTACCTGGCCACACACTCGACCCTTTCCTCCCCTTTATTGATCGCTGTCTTCCTGCTCCCCTCCTTCTTCATCAGCCAAGTTCGGCTAAAGTTGTTATAAATCCAATAAATTGTGGTAAATCGGCCCGCCCAGCCCTGCCCCCCCCCTCTATTGACCGCTTTCCTCCTTCTCTCCTTCCCACTTCCGCTTCTTCAGTCTTGTTCGGCTGAAGATGTTGTAAATCCAATACATTGTTTGTAAATTGGCAGGTCAATGCGGATCCTAATGTAATTGTTGTGAACCGCCTAGAACTCGATGGGCATGGCGGTATATAAGAATAAAATTATTATTATTATTATTATCCCCTCCGGAATTAATACTAAAGATGATGTACCAAAGCAATGGTAGCATCAAGGGTGGGACAGAAGAGCCTGCCTGCAACACCAAGACCTCAAATGTGGCATCGGACTGAGCTGCCACATCCACTCTGTAAAATCTGGTAAAGGTATGAAGTGGCCGCTCTATAAATTTTGGCCGGATTAAACACTTGAGACTCCACCCACGAAGCGGCGACACCACTTGTCAAATGAGCTTGAGAGAAATCAGCGGCATCCTGCCACAGGCGATATAAGTTGATGAAACAGAAGGTCAGAAAGACGGAAGTCATTGGTCCTCTCCAGGTAGTGAAGCAAGACTCTTCAGATATCTAGTTTCTGTAATATCTTATCTTACTTTTCTGACCCAGTGGAATGAAAAGCAGGCAGACAAACTTCATGGATGACATGGAATTCTAAAACCACTTTCAGAAAAAAGGAAGGAGCTATACGGAGGGCTACCCATGCCTCCATGATCCTGAGAATGGTTCTCTACAAGAGAGAGCCTGCAACTCTGAAATATGCCTGGCTGAGAAAATCGCCATGAGAAATACTGTCTTGATTGTAAGATCCAGAAGAGACATATGCTTGAGCGGCTCAAAAAGGAGCTTCAGCAAGCTCCTTTAGACAAATGATGGGTTGTATCCGTATAATTTTTATCAGCTGGAAGCCCGAAGTTATAATGCCGTTGTACAGATCCATGGTGAGGCCTCATCTGGAATATTGTGTACAATTTTGGAGGCCACATTACCAAAAAGATGTACTGAGAGTTGAGTCGGTTCAACGAATGGCCATGAGGATGGTCTCGGGACTCAAAGACCTCCCATATGAGGAAAGGCTGAATAAATTGCAGCTATACTCACTCGAGGAACGTAGAGAGAGAGGAGACATGATAGAGACGTTTAAATATATCACGGGCCGTATTGAGGTGGAGGATGATATCTTCTTTCTTAAAGGTCCCTCAGCCACAAGAGGGCATCCGCTGAAAATCAGGGGTGGGAAATTTCATGGCGACACCAGGAAGTTCTTCTTCACCGAAAGGGTGGTCGATCGTTGGAATGAACTTCCACTAAAGGTGATTCAGGCCAGCAGCGTGCCAGATTTTAAAAGGAAAGGGATACACATGTAGGATCTCTAGGGGGGTAAAAATGGAAATGGGATACACATGTGGTATCTCTAGGGGGGTAAATTCAAGGGGTGGGGTCGTTAGAGTGGGCAGACTTGATGGGCTATGGCCCTTTTCTGCCGTCATCTTCTATGTTTCTATGTTTCATATTGAGTTTCCAAGTTGGAAAGGACTGACGCAGAGGTGGCTGCAAACAAGTTTCAAGTTTCAAGTTTATTAGGATTTGATATACCACTTATCAAGGTTATCTAAGTGGTTTTTACAATCAGGTACTCAAGCATTTTCCCTCTCTGTCCCGGTGGGCTCACAACCTATCAAAGCGCCCCCTAAAAAATCTGGTCACATCTAGATTAGCCAAAAGCAAACTGGAACTGCATAGAGTCCCAAATGACTATTACTCTGCGCTTCTTTGGGGGGAGCTGATCATTTGTCCCCGGAGTTGGAGCCGTGCGCTGGACTACCTCCTGCTCCTTGTCGACATCTTCTACCTGTAGGATCTAGAATCTGTTCCTCAGGATGAGTTGTGGGGTGGATGTAAAGCTGCCCTGTTGGTGAGAAAAAGAAGAAGAGGGTGAAGAGATTGAAAGAGGGGGGTGGGATTTCCGGTGTTTGCCCGTGAAGGAGGTCACCAGCTGCCAGGAGTCAGCATCTCCAGCCATCTCCTGTACCCCAATTGTTGGTTTCAAAGCTGGTGATTTGGGTGTCTCGAGGGAGGACATGTCTTGGGACAGCGCGGTGATTTGGGACAGCTCCTGGATGACTCCGTCAATGTAGGCCTCATCCTCTCAGATGCTTCTCAGGCGTTTCACCTCCTTCCTGAGACTCCTAAGTTCCTGCATGATGTCTCCATCTAACTGTTCGACCTCTTCTGTCTGTGTAGAGACTGTGGAGAACAGGGGGGGTGAGGGAGATGATTTCGGTCTGCACGGAGACCTCTGTCCACAGTCCTGGGTCCTCCTCCTTCTGCACGCATACAGTGGTCGCCCCCTGAGTCCCCCCAGTTACCAGACAGTTGGTCTTAATTGCAGACATGGAGCTTCTTGTTCTCCCTGCCATAACCAAGTTGTAGCTGAGGTCTGCCTGATAGTGAGTAAGTTAGAGAGTTAGAAGAAATATCTGTCTGTGAGTCAAAGTGAGAGATTGAAAGATCAGAGAGAGAGTTTGAAAGATTAGGGTATTTGAGAGGATGTCTGCCTGTGGGTTAGGGTGAAAGTTTAGAATAAAGTTTAAAGAATAGGGTAAAGATTAGGCTCTTCTTAAGGCTCTTCGCAAAGACGCTCTTGCTAAGGCGAGCGCCTTTGCCGCTCGCCTTCACCGCACGCCGAACGGCTGCGCGCCGTTGGCTCGTCCCCTTTTATGGGGGGAGTTTGGCTGGTGACGTCGGGGGTGGGTGAAGTTAGCTCTCGCCTCTTCCCCTGCTAGCACCGCCTTCTCTGCTCCTCTCTCCGCTCCTTCTTGCTAGCACACTCTCTGCTCCGTTCAATGTTCTGCCATGTGCTCAGGACTGTTCTACCATGTGCTCAGGACTAGGCACAGCTCCTGCAGTCTCCCTTCGGCTGGCCTTGCACTGTGGACTCTCTGCCGTTGGCTCATCCCCTTTTATGGGTGGAGTTTGGCTGGTGATGTCGTGGGTGGGCGGAGTTAGCTCTCACCTCTTCCCCTGCTAGCACCACCTTCTCTGCTCCTCTCTCCGCTCCTTCCTGCTAGCACACTCTCTGCTCCGCTCAATGTTCTGCCATGTGCTCAGGACTGTTCTACCATGTGCTCAGGACTAGGCACAGCTCCTGCAGTCTCCCTTCGGCTGGCCTTGGACTGTGGACTCTCTGCCGTTGGCTCGTCCCCTTTTATGGGGGGAGTTTGGCAGGTGACGTCGGGGGTGGGCGGAGTTAGCTCTCGCCTCTTCCCCTGCTAGCACCACCTTCTCTGCTCCTCTCTCCGCTCCTTCCTGCTAGCACACTCTCTGCTCCGCTCACTGTTCTGCCATGTGCTCAGGACTGTTCTACCATGTGCTTAGGACTAGGCACAGCTCCTGCAGTCTCCCTTCGGCTGGCCTTGCACTGCCAAGCAGTGGGGCTCAGGAGCTCTAAAAGATCCATGATAAGTTTCTGGAATTTCTCTTTGCGTGTCTCAGGAAGAAAAACATGTCCTTGGAGTGTGTTGAACCGAACCCCCAGATATTCCAGCATCTGAGATGAGGTTCGTTGATTCTTCCTGAAATTTACAATCCAGCCCAAATATTGCAGGAAAGACATCACAATCTGCACCATCTGCTCATACTCCAGTCTGGACAGAGTTCTGATCAATCTGTCATCCAGATTGGGATGAACTTAGACCCCCATTCTATGGAGATTCACTGCCACCACCACCATCACTTTGGTGAAGGGGTGGGGGGCCATTGCCATCCTGAAGGGAAAGGCTGTAAACTGGTAATGCTGCTGATGAACTTGAAATCTCAGATACTTCCGGTGGCCTGGGAAAATGGGGATATGAAGTTAAGTTTCTGTCAGATCAAGAGAAGCAAGGAATTTTCCTGGAGCCACTGCTGCGATGATAGAACACACTGTCTCCTTGTGAAAGTACAGAATCCACAGAAAGGCACTAACCAACTTGAGATCCAGGATGGGCCTCCAATCCTCTGAGCTTTTCTTTGGCACAATGAAGTTTAAGGAGTATCTACCTGAGCCCGAGTCACTGTCGGGATATGGCTCTATGGCTGACCTCGACCTTTAGTACTTTCTCCAGCTTCCCCAAAGGAGATTCCAGAAACAAATCTGGAGGAAGGCAAAAGAGGTCTATCTTGTGTCCCTCATGTCTGATGTCTAGCATCCATTGTTTCCACTCCTGGAGGAACTCTGACAACCGACCTTCAATACGAGGAAGTATGGCTGAAGTCTTGGCATCATTGGGACTTCTTTATAGTGGTGCCGGTGCAAGAACCCATAGCCTGCTGTCATCTGGAGTTGCTATAGCATTATCTGTAGCCCTGGGAATATCTCTGGGCAGACGAGCCCGTTATATTTTGGTGAAACCTTCGTGAGGGAAGAAAATTACTGCGACCTCCCTCTGGGTGCGATGAGGCTTGTTATCCGAGAGGGACTTAGGACAGCGAACCACACTGGCCATAAGGTCATCTAGACCTCTTTCAAAAAGCATTTGTCCTTTAAAAGGGAGCCTGCTGAAAGTGGCCTTGAAGGCTGAATCTCCAGTTCAGTGGCGAATCCAGAGCATTCTGTGAGCTGATACAACATAAGCTGAAACCTTGCCTGGAGCCCTTATGAGGTCATATAAGGCATCTGCAACATAATTCACCCCCTTGAACACCATCTGGGGGCAGGCGTCTTCTGCTGAAGGATTTCTGCACAATCTCATGTGACAAGCACATGTCGCAAAAGAAGCAGCTGCCACTGTCTTAATTCCTAAAGAAGCTACTTCAAAAAGCTTTTTCAAGACCATATTGACTCTGTAGTGCTAAGAATCTATCAGCATCACTCCTCCTTCCCTCAGGAGGGCAGTGCGCTTAGTCACCTGAGCCACAGCCAAATCCACCTTCAGCAGCTCAAATAGTTGCTGAAATTTTGGCACCATAGGATAAAGCTTAGTCATGGTCTTAGTCAGTCTAAAGGAACTTTCTGGAGTCTCCCACTGCTCAGTAATCAGAGCCCTGAGACATGGATGTGCTGGAAAAAAGGACGTCAGAGTATTAGAACAACTCATGACGGTACATGAAGATGTGGAGGGCTGAGCTTCCAACTTCAGTTTTTTTATGGCGTCCACTACAAAATGGTGAAGAGAGTCTGATTTAAATAAATAGCTGGCAGACAGAGGGGTCATCACCCACATCAGGGTTCGCCGAGACATTGTGGCTAACAGTGCTGCAAAGGGTATCAGCGTCATCCAGGGTGGATGCAGTATCTATGGTATCAGCGTACCAGTTAAGGCAGTCTGGGTCCATTATGACAGGGGCACTAGAGATTTGAGTCATGACCTCCGCAAAGAAAGGCCCTGGCATAGAAGTCTGTGGTGTGCCCATCGGCTGTGCCGCATGGGCTGGGTCAGTAAGGTATGCTCTCCACATGAGTTGAACAAATTCTGGGGAAATGCCATACACTGGGGCTGATATCTGCTTCCTGTGAACCCAAGATAAGGTCTGTGAGATGTCACCGGACTCTGGACGTTTGCGTTTTGCATCACCATCAAAAACTGGCACTGGGAAGGAATTCCTGTCTACTTTCTGGACCCAAACAGGTTCTCCAGCCCTAGAGAACCTGGAGGAGATGAGGCCCGAAGCTCCCACCCTCTCCCCTTGCATGCCATGGCACATGGTACATGGACGCTTCTTTGCTGGTAATCCGGTGCAATCCACATGTGAATTTAACTTCATAGAGGTAGAGGAGTCCATCTCTAACAATTTTAAATAAAATTGAGGGGTTCTGAGGCAGAAAAAAAGAAGTTGAAAAAAAGATTGATAAAAATCCAAGATGGCCACCGCTAGGAAATTCACACCAAAAACACCTCATGACGACTATATAAAAATCCCATAAATAGCAATTTAGGGTTTTTGGAGGTGGGAGGCCTGGCCCCTACCTCCAGAAAGTACTAAAAACCTTGTTTTTAGAAATTTCCCCTCCCCCCTCCCGATTCTCACATTGGAAGCAATGGGGGATGTACTTACAGTCTCTGTTGTGCCTGCCTGTCAAGTTTTTTTTCTGCAGCTGAAGTGAAGGGAAAGGAATTTTTGCTTCAAATTTTCACCAAACAGTCCAGTCTTCAGGATCTTCGGGCTGCCAATTAGATGGACCCAGACCGAAACTTCCACCCCCTCAGAACCTCCTCATGTGACTGGGGGCAAAAAAATGCAGTCTGTGCCCTGATACCCCAAGGGCTCTTACTCAGGGCACATCGAGCATGCACTTAAACCTCTGACAGGGTCAGAAGGTAAGTACGCTCCCAGAGGGACAGACTCCGAGCTCTGAAGGTGGCTCCACAGGTCCACCCGATGCTTGCCCTGTGAAGCTGCAGTCCAGCTCCATGGAAACCGCTTCCTTTCGCAGGCAGAGAACCCCTCCAAAGGGGTCTCAAGGCACCAAAGTCACAGAGAAAAGATGAACTTTAGCGAAAAAAAGAAAAGAAAAAGAAGCAGAGCAGAAGCACTTCTGCATGGTTTGCCTGCAGAAATGAAAACTGCAGGGGGCTCTGTATTCCTCAGTCAAGTGGGAGGAGCAGTTGAGAAAAAGTGTGTGGATTTCTGCAAGATCTGTTTCATGGATTGAGGTGAAAAGTATTGATTCCAGAGGGGACATAACAGAAAGTGCTATTATGCCAGTGATTCCTAAACCTAACCCTGCGGGAACCCCAACTAGTCACATTTTCAGGATATCCACAACAAATATTCATACAAGCTATTTCATGCATATTGTGACAGGGATCTGGCTAGTCCTACTAAATCCAAGGAGAAAGTCCCTGTAAGCCCCGCTAAAGATCCTGTGACCAGGTTAGGAAACATCCTGTGTATAGAAAAAATCCTGTGCACAGCTTTAGGAATGAGCCTGCCCCTTTAAAAGTTCCCAGAGCTCAGGCAGTGACTGAAAGGACAGGGCTCTTTAAGAATTTTGCTAACCCTGCTAGGGGGGGGCATGGCCTGTTGCCGAGGCTCCCTTTTTCTGAGCTTTCCTCCTCAGATGGTGAGGAGAAACAGCTGGGACTGGAAGCTGAAGTCAAGCTGAGGAGGAAGCCAGCTCTGGCAGCTAACCCATGGCCAGCACAAGAAGGTTCTCCTAAGGATTGGGAAATGGAGGAACCTGAAGTCCAGCCTGAGGTTTGTGACATAGAATGGCTGGAGGACTATGTTTTACCCCAAGGGGAAGAGCACCCCATGGAATGTGAATAGGCTGATAAGCCTGGGGTTTTCTTTGAAGAGTTTTTTTAAATCTATGTTTTGAGAGCAGTTTGTACACTGCTCTGACTTGTGCTGGAAGCTGCAGAAGTTACACAAAAGCCTGTCTGTTGGGAGAGTGGTAACATCTGTGGAGAACAGGCTTCTCTCCTCTCAAACTGTTAGGGATTATTTTTTGCTCAACCTAACAGGGACATAATTAGAGTCAGTACTCAAGAGCCTTATTTTCAAAAGCTATTACTTGATGCATGGACTATTCTGTCATACCCTGAATGTGGCCACTGAGGATTTTGCTGTTATTAGTTTGGACTGACTCTGGAAGCACGGCTGGTGCTAGGAGTAGGACTTATTTGTTTGGTAAAAGAAGTAAAGAGAATTTTTGGAAGTTTTGTTTTCACTTGTGCCAAATTCTGACATTTTTGTTTGAAACTTTTGATGTTCCATTAAAAGTGTTTGTTTTGTTTGAACAACCTGGACATTTTAGTATGCAATTTCTGGGAGACATTAAAGAACACTGCACAACAATTTTTTGGTTAAGTCTTGATTCCTGAAAAGTTTTTGGTGATTATGACAGGTACCAACTTGGTATGCTCAAATATGGTTTTGGTTTTACTGCATCACGTAAGAACTATGAGAAATAGACATTTTTATGTTTACTGACAATAAAATATATAGTCAAGTTTACGTTTCGCACAAGCGACTAAATGAAACAGAATTAAAAGTGTTTTGCTCCCGAGTTTCTTTTATATTCAGTGTCTGGTGCATCACGTTGTAGCATCCAACAATAGTCGGCAAGCATTGACGGATTCCAATTGCCCTGGTATCGTTTCTCCATCGTAGCTATGTCTTGATGAAACCTTTCACCGTGCTCGTCACTCACAGCACCGAGATTTGCGGGGAAGAAGTCCAAGTGTGAATGGAGGAAATGAATCTTGAGTGACATATTGCACTTCATTCTCTTGTATGCTTTGAGAAGTTTGTCTACCAGCTGAATGTAGTTTGGGGCTCTGTAATTGCCCAGAAAATTGTCAACAACGTCTTTCAAGGCTTTCCAGCCAATTTTTTCCGGCCCAACTAACAGATCTTCAAATCGCTTGTCACTCATAACATGTCTGATCTGGGGGCCAACAAAAATACCCTCTTTGATCTTGGCATCAGTTATTCTTGGGAACATCTGTCTTAAATAACGAAAACCTTCCCCTTCCTTGTTCATTGCTTTCACAAAATTCTTCATGAGTCCCAGTTTAATGTGAAGAGGAGGCAAAAATATCTTTGTCGGGTCAACAAGCGATTCATGTGCTACATTTTTCTGTCCTGGAACTAACTTTTTACGGAGTGGCCAGTTCTTTCTAGAATAGTGCGACTCTCTGTCTCGGCTGTCCCATTCGCAGATGAAACAGCAGTACTTTGTATAGCCAAGCTGCAGTCCTAGTAACAGAGCAACGACTTTGAGGTCTCCACAGATATTCCAGTTATACCTGGTATACTGGACATACTTTAGTAACATTTCCATATTCTCATATGTTTCTTTCATATGTGCTGCATAGCCAACAGGTACTGAAGGATAAACGTTGCCATTGTGCAACAGAACAGCTTTCAGGCTTAACATTGACGAATCAATGAAAAGACGCCACTCTTCCGGGTTGTGATCACAACCAAAGACCGAGAACAATCCTTCAATGTCACAACAGAAACAGAGACTGTCGACTTGTGCAAAAAATTTGGTTATATCATGATGCCGGTCTCGAAACACAGAAATTTTCGTACCTGGTGATAGCAAACACCATTCCTGCAGTCTCGAACCTAGCAGCTCAGCTTTTGCTTTTGACAGACCCAAATCTCTGACCAAATCGTTCAATTCGGACTGTGTTATCAGATGTGGATCGCCTGATGAGGATGGTTCAAAATCCGGGTCAATGTCACTGTTAGAACCCTGCACTGCAGTTTCTTCATCTGGTTCGTCTAAGGTCCAATCCTCTGGTGGTTTCGGAACTGGAAGACTGTCATCATGTGGCATGGGTCTCATTGCTGAAGGCAGATTAGGATATTCAATTGACTTCTTGTTTTTGGCAGAGAAACCAGACACATTAGTCAAACAGAAATAACAGTCCGTCACATGGTCTTTCTGTTCTCGCCATATCATCGGAACAGCAAATGGCATCGTCTTTCGAGTACCTCTGAGCCAGGCTCTCAGACTAACAGCACATGTCGCACAGCAAATGTGAGGCGCCCATTGCTTGTCTTGATCACCTATTTTGCAGCCAAAATACAGATGATAGGCTTTCTTTACAAGGGCAGTCATCGAACGTCTCTGAGGCGTAAGTGTATATTCCCCACAGATATAGCAGAATGTGTCGCGGCTGTTACGACACCGACGAGACATATTGCCCGACACCAAAACGTCTATAGCATCAAGCTTACTTACTGTTATATTGCTACAGCTACTATACTACTATACTTTACTATACTGATACTATATACACACACGGACTATCTATATTAACCAAATGAGCAGGATCGGTGTATGGAAGCCACCATTATAGCATGGTGAGACAGCGCAAGCTCGTTCAGACCTGCCCAGACATGCCCAGGATGTCATCTTCCATAAAACAGCTTCCAACCTGGCTAGATTTTATGCATGGACATACCCAGGCGGCACAAACCGTTGTTGATAAGACACTTATGGGAGAAAAAATTGTTTGCATCCAAATATAAGAAAAAATCACGACAAAATTGAAGATTTCTCTGAAATGGTACGTGATGGGTAATTTTTGATGTAATATTCATGATCAGCACCCAAAATTCTATAAGAAACACCCAGCAGTGTTCAGGAAGCAAAAACTTTGTTGTGCAGTGGAATCTGTGTTCCACTACCTTTATTTTAACTCCTCCAGGACTAGGATTCAGCAGAGCCAGTAGGCCTATCCCACAATATTCATTGCAATTATCTTGAAAACCTGACTGGTTGGTGTTCTCCTAGCACAGGTCTGGGAACCCCTGTATTATGCTAATCTTCAAATGGATTTCCAACTTGTAACTTTGTGAGCTAGGCTCCTAAATTGGTCCTTTTGAAAACTGACTAGGGTTGTGTTCTTAAATTTAGGCTCCTTATTTCTTTAAACTCCTTACTATAATTCAGAAGCTTAATAAAAAGCTAGCATTATAGGGCGGATATAGGGGAAAGGAATTGGGACTTGTATACTACCTTTTTATAGTGTTACAACCACACTCAAAGTGGTTTACATACAGGTGCTTCAAGCATTTTCTCCATCTGTTTATTTAGTCTATATAATAAACCTGGCAGTGGAGGATTAAGGCCCAAATTCTGTAACCAGCTCCTAAAGTTAGGCACCTATTTCGGAGGTGCCCAATTAGATAAGCACCTATCTAAATTGAATAACAAGCTCAATTAAGCTTTTTAATCAGCACTGATTGAAACCTAGGTGCATATCAAGAAAGCGCGATTTTGTAACAAGGCGCCTCTAAAAATTTAGGCGGCATTCAAAAAAAATAGGCGCCGTGCATGTTAGGTGTGGGCGTGGCTAGGTGTTAGGTGCCTTCTTATAGAATTTGCCCTTAAGTGACTTAACCAGGGTCACAGGGCGAAGCACATGCTTGAACCCACGTCAGGGTGCTGAGGCTGTAGTTCTAACCACTACACCACACTCTCCTTTATAATGGGAAAAACATGTGGGTGACATCACCACGCTGCATCTGCGCATGCGCAGACGTACTCCCGACACGATCCTGAGCTGGAAGCTTTTCAAAACCTGGAAAAATTGCCGGGTTTTGAAAAGCTTTCCGGAAACCCGGACACTCCTCTAAAAAGAGGACATGTCAGAGTAAATCCGGACATCTTGTAACCCTACTAAAACATACCAGGCAATATAGTGGCGTAGTAAGGGTAGGAGGTGCCCAGGGCAGTGGCGTCTTCCCTGCTCTTTCTGCGCCAACCCGCTCTTCTCCTTCTGTGCCACACTCATGGTCTCCCTTCCCACCCCCATACCTTTTTAAATCTTGGTAAATTGTATGTTGAAAAATGGAAAAGGGACATAGTACCTACCGTTACCTGTGAAAAATATTGCCAGTGCCTTGGCTCAGGGAAAGTGGCATTTATGAATACCCTTCTTTATGAACTGAATTACAAATTTCTCCTTTGTGTGTACATTTCACCACACAGGGCTTTTGTGGCCACTTTTTGTCAAATGGGCAATTGCTCTAAATGTGCCCATCCTGCTGCCTCCCTTGGGCATATAAGAACATAAAAACATAAGAATTGCCGCTGCTGGGTCAGACCAGTGGTCCATTGTGCCCAGCAGTCCACTCACGTAGCGGCCCTTAGGTCAAAGACCAGTGCCTTAACTGAGTCTAGCCTTACCTGCGTACGTTCCGGTTCAGCAGGAACTTGTCTAACTTTGTCCTGAATCCCTGAAGGGTGTTTTCCCCTATAACAGCCTCCGGAAGAGTGTTCCAGTTTTCCACCACTTTCTGTGTGAAGAAGAACTTCCTTATGTTTGTACGGAATCTATCCCCTTTTAACTTTAGAGAGTGCCCTCTTGTTCTCTCTACCTTGGAGAGGGAGAATAACCTGTCTCTATCTACTAAGTCTATTCCCTTCATTATCTTGAATGTTTCGATCATATCCCTTTTTAGTCTCATCCCTCATATTATTTATTTTTGGACTGCTATTGTGTCTGCAGTTTCCCATCAATGGCACTGTGTCTGGCGCCCATCTCCCCTGATGTTGTTTGGACAACATAGCATAGCTTCTCCCAAACCCAAAGAACTACAAGACTTTTTACATCATACTATTCTACTGGGAAAGAAGAGTATTTTACAGTGCTGGCTCTTGACAACTACTCCTACCCTACCACGCTGGCATTCCTTGATGATTACTCAAGCTTCAATGGAGAGGAGAGCTATCAAGGATTTGGACTCAACATTAGGGAAACAGTTTACTACTATCTGGGAACCCTTTTGGACCACATTAACGCCTATGGCTAGAAGCTGTCTGTTGAATAATTGACTTGATTTTTAAAACTGATTTTTGTTCTTTCAATACCACCTGGCACGGGGAGGGGGGGGGGGAGAAATGGAGGGAGGGAGGGAGGGAAGGGCTTGTTGTATCTCTTGGATTACATTATACAATTCCTTAAGGTTTGACCTTTTAGAACACCATCATTTAATTTGATGTATTCCCTTGTAATGTTTTCAAATGTATGTATTATTTTAATGGAACAGAAAAAAAAATCTTTGCCAGCACGATCAGCTTATCCAGCCTGCTGCTCGCACTGCCTTTCTCTCTGATGCCACTTTCTGGCCCCACGACCTGGAAGTGATTTCAGAGGGAGCCAGGCCAGCGTGAGCAGAAGGCTAGAGTAGTTGCTTGCACTGGCAAAGATTTTAAAGTGGTACGGGGGAAGGGAAGGTGTGAGCATGGTGTGTGTGTATGGAGGGGGGAGAAAGAGATGTGCCGGTGCCCCCACCATGACGGTGCCCAGGGCAGTTCGCCTTCCCTTACTTCGCCACTGAGGCAATATTCAGCTCACAGTGATCAGCAGTTATTAAGTCACTGACAGCTGAGAGGGGGAGTGGTTTATTGGTTATTCCTGCTGCCTCTGCACCTTGAGGTTGTGAGTTAAATCCCAGCCTGCCCCCTGTGACCTTAGGCAAGTTATGTAAATTTCCATTGCCCCAGGTACCAAAGTTAGGACTCCTTTTATCAAGCAGCGGTAGAGCCTTTAACTGCGGGCTGGCGAGATAAATGCTCCAGTGCTCATAGGAACTCCTCCTATGCCTCCCCAAATAGAATCCAGCTCTCTCTCCTTCCCTACCTCTCACTCTCCTCCATGTTCTCTATCATCTCTCTTCTTCCCTCCTCCCTGCAGTCTACAGGATCTTCTATCTCCCCCATCCTTCCCTCAGGGCAGTGACACTACAATCAGCATTACAGATGGCATACTGCGGCTGGCCAGTGTGGGGCCTTGAGCTACCACTCCCTCTGAAAAGGCCATTGTACTGCACTGCAAAGGGAAAATGGTCTTTGGCTAGCCCAAGAAGCAAAGGACGGTTGAGGAGTGACTGGGGTGGCTTAGGCCTCTGTATTGGCCTGGAAGAAATTGCAGCAGGGAACACTGGTCCTGGAAAAAAAAAAGGATCTGAGCAAGGAGAGTCAGGCAGCTACAGAGAATTGCATCTGTAACCACATCTGAATTCAATCTAGCTGTGAGAGGTTTCAAGAGAAAAAAAAAGCAAGAAGCAAGCATCTCTTGGGGTTTAGAGAGTCCTGGGAGAACTGAATGAATGTAAATGTCTGATGTTATTTTTGATCTCTGCCTTTTACAGCGGTTAATGTTGTAAAGCCTGTCTTTTATGCTTGAAGACTATTTTGGTTCAAATCTCTACTTCTGGTCTAGGCTGAGTTATTAGGTGGTAAAGAGTAGAAAGTATGGATTAATTTGCCAACAGCCCCCAATTATACCATAGGAGTCAAGTTTTCAACATAATTGGAGGTATTCAATCTAATGGAAATTGAAATGTGTCTTCATAGACACAGTTAAGGACTTTGCTCAATATTGGAGGTGCTTAAGCACCCACAGACCTGGTTCCTATGAGTTATACTGGTCCTACTCTGGAATTAGGTATTGTATAAAGTGATAATAGCTCTGTACATCAATTTTACCTCTATAAAGATGTGCCCCCAGTCTGCTGAGCAGGTGCATAATAGTCCTGTGAGGACCACACTAGACTGCCCAGGGGTTAGAGATAAATCAGAAACATACATGTAATTATCCGTGCTGTCCAATCAATTTGTTATTCTATATTGCTGCTTGAAAATGTGATCAAAGAAGGAATAGCGTTATACACTCATAGCATCCTATAGTGCAGCAAGGCAAATAATTCACCCCCGGTCCCTCAGAGAGTCTGTGGCAGGGTGAAGTTCGAAATGGAAATTTGCAAAGAGATTTCTGTTAGTCTTCCAGGACACCCCCTTCCCAATTATAGAGTACAACTTAGTGAACTTGAAGTAATGAACAACTCCCAGATAAATAGTAAAGATACATTTAAGAACAATTAAAGTATCAAAAAAATATACTGTGACCTATAGAATCCCCCTGATCAATTCCTGAGTGCAACTACAAAAGTATAACAACAGTCCTTCTGTCTTGCTTTAGATCAGGGGCATCCAACCTCGTCAGGTTTTCAGGATTTCCTAAATGAATATGCATGAGATCTATTTGCATACAATGGAAGCAGTGCATGCAAATAGATCTCATGCAAATACATTGGTGAAATCCTGAAAACCTGACTCGATTGCTGACCTCAAGGACTGATGTTGGATAACCCTGTTTTAGATCAAATCTCCCTGGGATTACAGTTTTCCTGAAGTCTCTTTTAAAGTAGCCTGACTTCTCTTCTCTGGGGTTTTATTTGCAGGTCCAAGGTTTTGTTTTCTTTTTGAAAGCCCAGAAAATACACATCCCCCTCCATATTCGTGGGTTCGGAACTTGTGACTTTGGTTATTTGCGGTTTTCATCTGGGTGATCCACCCTGACCTCACAGACCTCTCCACTTAACTTACTTTTTAAAACCTGGTGGTTTAGCAGTGAAGCAGGGCAGGAGGATCTTCCTATGCTTCTGCCCTGTGCAGAACTGGGAACAAAAATGACTGCTGTGAGTTCCTATGGTCTTGCGGGAACTCACAGCAGCCATTTTGGTTCCCAGCTCTGCATGGGGCAAGAGCATAGGAAGATCGTTCCTGCCCCGCTTCACCGCTAGACTAAAAGGTTAAAAAAAGTTAGTACAGTGGAGAGGTCCGGGAGGCGGGGCTTGGTCAGAGTTGGCCTTAAAGTTATTTTCAATTTTTTTGTATTTGCAAGCCAGCTTTGCCCCTAACCCCTGCAAATATGGAAGGAGAAGTGCAGGATGAAAATATTCCTGTAGTACTGGTTGATGTGAGATATTCAAATGGAAAATTTCCCTTTGAAAACTGACTTGAAAGCTGCCCCTGGACACTCAAAAATGTCCTCTCTCTCGAAGTTTAAGGTGTTTCCTGCCCAGGCCACATTCGCTTATGTTAGCTGTCTATTGATGAATGTGGAAAAATCACTTGTCTCTTAGTATCCCAGAATGACCTATCGTGAGTCACAAATTTTTATCTGTGCTTTCTCTTCTCCTCTCTTCTCAATCGAGATTATAATCATATGGGCTACAGTAAAAAAGAAAAAAGCAACCAGCAATTTAACCAACAAATTAGAGCTACGTGCATGTCTTCTGTTTTATCTGGACTACTGTATGTCTTCATTCTTTTTTTTAACTTTTACTTTATTGATTTTTCTGAAATCACCCCCCCCCCAAAAAAAAAAATCTAATGCCCAAGATAAACATATTTTCACCAAAGCTAATACAAACTGATAAATTCAATACTGTTCCATAACTCCATGATACTTCTGAAACCCCATTTACAAAGCAGAGATAAAAAAATGTAGTTTCTTTGTGAAGCCATTTAAAAAAAAACCCTAAATAAAAGTATATAAGAAGTCTATAAGCCTATAAGTTTAGAAGTCTACAAGCAAAGGTAAACAGCAGTGTCAGAAATAGAAAACGTGTCCAGCAGATGCCCCTTTCCCTTTCCTGTTAAGCAGCGATCTCGAGTGCTCTGGAAGAATGAAGAATTAACATCTTTTACAAATTTCACCCGCTCTTGCTGACAAACCATTTCCGGATTTTAGAATTCCTGTCTGTATGGTTTCCTGAAGCAGCAATCAAAACGTGCCACGTCGAAACCATCTATTAGTTATGGTAAGTGTTTTTCCACCTTTTACAACTCCTTTCATATTTTTGAAGATTGTTCAAGTGTTTTTTTTTATCAACTATATGTGTTATTTTGGCACAGTAATTTAAAAATGGAGGATTATGCAATGATTGAGTGGTGAAGCGGTTGGGGGCTTGTCCCCCTTGTTAACCCCACCATGTCTCTAAGCGTTATCCTACTAATAATTAAAAATTATATCGTAAGTGATATTGTATCTATATCTATTTTTGGGAGCTTTTGTTTAATAACGAACTTCTTTTGCTTCTGCTAGTTACATTTTTGGTGTTATACCTTTTCTCCTGTTTTGTTTGACTTAGTCTGCCCTTTCCCAAAACTGGCAAAATTAAAGAACTTAAAAATAAAAAGACAAAAACTCCTGTCAATTATTTATTATATAAATCCAAAAACAATTGCCAATGTTTCTCAAATTGCTGCAAATGATCCTGCTTAATAGTCATACTAAGAAAATAAGTGCACTGTGTAAGGATAGTGTAGGCAGGTAATTCTGAAGTCCTCCTGGTTTTTTAGACTGCCTGTTCAACCAA